>NW_027271528.1:467500-627500 GCF_040938485.1 Diadema antillarum | reverse complement strand
CAAAAATCATTTATCTTATACACACACGCACACACACGCACACATACACAAACAATAGTTTAGAAGCTCAAAAAAAATTAAGCCTGAGATTGACAAATTCATTAAAGGAACACAGTTTTCTTTTTCACTGACTGTGAAGCTAAATTCTGTCAGCTGCTACCAAGGTCGCCTTTAATTACAACTTTGGGGCAATTTTTTTTTTTTTTTGATTAGCACTTTGCCGAGTTAAGTCACTGCCTCCGTGCAAACAACCTGTATGACAGAGGCGTGTTAGCACCCTTGTTGCGTGATAGTGCTAATGTTCGCTTTATTCAAAACCACAATACGGAAGGCCCATCAACCCTCCCCCAGAAAAATCCATTACCAATTCAATAGAGATCTAGAATACAAATAAGAACATGTTGCCCATTATCAAGCTCTATTCATCATCAACCTACGTGATCATATTTTTAGCTTGACTTCAATTCTCTTCTCGAACGAGGCGAAATCAAGTCACACATTAATAAAAACGGGGTTTGTGCTCATTGACACTGAACACGAACTGGACGGGTTAAGGCTATTGCTTGATGTTTTCCCCCACATATTTCAGCTCGACTTATTCCAAAGTAGCGTGCGCTGATAACTTAAAGAAACAAAAAGGGGGAAAAAATCTCAAACGGCAATTTCACCTTTCGCCAGTCATATCATCAATAAGTAGAGAGATAGATGAGCAAATATCTCTCGTTCGATATGTTTCCTTCACTCTGTCTCTTTTCTATCTCTCTCTCCCGCTCCCCCGGTTATGTGGGAAGCGAGCGATGAGGCTGTAAAAATAACATTTCAATGTTGACTTGCGCGGCAAATTGTGTTTACCTCTAAAGCGGCGCAAAGCATACGGCAAGCGCCTGTTTTGGCAGAATTTCTGTTCGCAAAACAAAATAGGCGAGCAGGTTACATGTACATCTCGCTAATTCACTGATCGATTTAGGAAATGTCGATACCGCATTACAGGGATGAGCTGCCACGAAAATTACCCAAAATTGCAGGAAATTATTATCTATGATATCGTTTCGCCCGTCTTCGGGACAAAAAGAAAAAAAAAAGAAGGACGGTTAGTTCTTTCCATGGTCTCTATCTTGTTTCCGTTTGAGGTGCAAGCACGCAGGAAATCGTGCTAAAAAAAGTTGCGCAGTTGACGGAGTCTTTGGAAACACTCGATTAAAAGATGAATAAAGCGTGAATAAAATGTAGGCATACTTTACAATCTTGGTCGGGGAGAGTAGAAAGATGCATTCCGATGTTAGTTTTAGGAATCCATGTGTAGGCGAGTATAAGTATGCGTAGGACGAGTGAATTCATTGCACATTACAAAAACAGCAGGATTATCATATTTGCAAACATCTGTTGACCACAAGCACTATAGAAAAAGGGGGGATTCCAGCCCACGAAATCGCTCATTACATAATTTTCTGCAGCATTTCTGCTCAGTTGACTATTTTCAAAATTAAAGATTTTACATTACTGAGGGGGAGAAGAGAATGGACAAGGAAGAAGAGGAAGAGAACGAAACATACGCCCCGACACCGTCAGACCGTAATCTGGAGTCGAGCGCGCGATGATTGGGCAGGGATATCGCTGCGGAGGCTCTCGCGGGCAGCAGTGGGGCTGGGGATGATTGAGTAGGCGTCAGGGCCCTGCCGCACCCTGTCAACACGGCTATACTATCTCGTGCGGGCGAGCCCCAATGTGCGCCAGCCGACCGTGCTATCCACCGCTACTCTCTTGCAAGGGGTAGAGCGGTCTAGCAAACCATGTGATGTACGATCCTTGCAAGATCGAGGAAAATGGTGAGGGGGTGGAATTTCATGGGCAGGCCGAAAGCCTGAGCTGTAATTGTCACTGGAACAAATAATTCGTTTTGCTGCTAGGCGCAGCTCGTTAGGGGAGAGAAAAAAAAAATCACATCGAATACACCCATGCATGCCTCTGCATGTCATGCCATGTAGCTATCTGGGAAATGGAATGAAATTTCGTGCATGCGAAGAGAAAAGCGTTGACTCGGTTTCCATGTGGTGGAGACACCAACATTTCACGAGGGAAGAGTGTAGTCGCGGACTGACACCCGAAGTAAACAGACGACTTCACTGTCTACAATACTATACTGTCTCAAGCGACGTTCACTAGTTATTGCAATTACCATGGCAACAGACAATAGTTTCTGTTTGCTGCTGTTGTTATAAACTTGAGATTTACAGATTTAGGATAACAGGTTGCCGTAAGGGTAATTATGGATTCAAGCCTGTTGTCCCGGGATTTTTTTTTTTAAAGGGAACGGTTACGTATGAAAAACAGAATAATAATGTGTTCACAGAAATATAATGATCACAATACCCTCAAAGACGAATTAAGACATCAGTCTTTGATGGAGACAGTCACATCGTCATTAATAACATTCTTGCAACGCTGACCACTCTCTTTAAAGTTATCATTGTGTGAGTCTTGTGTGCGGAAACGTAACTCGTCTTGATTAATCTTGACATAAATTTCATTAATAATAATCATATCAAAGCACTGTGATGATCGCTACCTATCTTTTGCAACATTGTACAAACACGTAAAGACACACATAATTTATACACAAACATACTACACACACAAACTTACGTGTATATATATATATATATATATATATATATATATATATGATACAAAATGCGCTATAGAATCATACACGTATGTATATATATATTATATCAATGTATATGTGGTAGCAATGGGCTGAACGAGAACATGGCGAGGCGGTGCAAGAACGGTTAGATATATTGCCAGCAAAGTATGAATATGAATACAATGTATGTAATACACACACACACACACACACACACACACACACACACACACACACACGTATTAGACATAATAATTATGTATGTATGTATGTATGTATGTATATATATATACATTGTATATGTATAATATAGATATGTATATATATATAATATATATATACAAACAGATATAGTGACATAGATATAGAAAGATGGATAGATAAGCATTTTGAAAGAAAGAGTGAAAAAAATTAACACACTATGTCTTTCATTTCAAACTGACAATGAATAACATTGTTATGCTAACCATGCAGAGCGTGATAATGTGTGCATGCCTATGTTCTATGTGTGTCCATGTGTCGCAATAAAGATTATGCTTCACATTTTATTGCATGGAAAGGATCCACGTATAAATGTTTAATTGCCAAGTTTACTTGTTTGCTACATTCATATCAACCATGCTGGACCACTGTTATCCCCCCTCCCCTCAAAAAAAAATGTTACAGGTACCGTTCACCATTGGGAGCAGTGATCTAAAAGATGTTCGAAATATCACATTCGATGCAGACGTGTAGGTCAGTTGTATCACAAAACATCCTACCATATAGAAATTTCGCAATAATTAAAGCCTAAAATATAAGGAAATATCATTATTTTTCACAACAAACCATAACTGTAGACGATTTATTCTGGAAACAATGTAATTATAACTATCGTTCACATTTTGCATATCTAACAATACTTAAAATAGATTATACGGATTAACATTTTGACATTGGTTGCTTCTATCCCTAACTCACATTTAAGAACTAGTTTGGAGCACTAAAGCTGCGTTTTTGTTTTGTCTGCATATGGTAAATAATGCCTTTAAGGATGGTAATAAGAATATTATTCTCCTAAATCGGTTTGATTGAAGCAAAATAACTGCAAAGCGAAATAGCTTTACTAAAAGGAAGGTCAACTGTCCCAAATAATTTCACCTTCCAATTCTAATTTCGTACATTTTATCTGCATCATTATATTTTATTAGAAGAACATTGCCAAAACAAAGATAAAAGCATCAGATTTAAGAAAAAAGAACATACACCTCGTTCCTGCAACATTAATGTATAGAATTACCCACGCGATCACCTTGACGAATAAACTGTCTTGTGTCGATGGTAAATTCGCCGAGTACAATCTTCTCAAAATGCTATTGACATAGTACGCAGACAGGTCGTCTGTGGCAGTGGTTGGGTTAAGTTAAGATTGCCTGATGCGCTTCCCGCCAAGTCGCGAGTCAGTCGCTCGTGAACGCGAGACCGCCTCTCTACGCCTCTCTCCTTGCCGCCCTTCATGTTTTGGCTGCTACCCTCGATCTGCACCGCTTCGATAACTTCTAATCCCACTTATCAGCGGGTTGTGAATCAACGAACTTGACGGAGCAGCGTAATCGGGGGATAATAAGTCCATACGAAATGGAGTGCGCAGCTCAAGACGGCACGCTGTGACTTCGGCGAGATTTAGCTCCTGCTCGAGACCTCTCTCTCACCGGTACTTAACAATATAGAGAACCTCACGCGCCTGAAAGCATATATAGAGCTGCTGCCGAAATCATAGGATTTAGCTGCACTTCTTTGCACAATATTCTATATAATCATGTACTTCTCCATAATCAACTGAATACT
This sequence comes from Diadema antillarum, assembly GCF_040938485.1. NCBI lineage: Eukaryota > Metazoa > Echinodermata > Echinoidea > Diadematoida > Diadematidae > Diadema > Diadema antillarum. Next base: position 623,026 of record NW_027271528.1, on the reverse strand, counting down.
CACTGCCACAAGAATTATTCAAAATCTTCGACGAGATGTATTATATATTTTGGTGGTTGTTCATTAAGTTTGAAAATCACGTGCTTTGAATTATTTGAGGTGCCGTAAAAGTACTCATAATACATGGCTCCTGATCTCAACTCTCCCCCCCCCCCTCTCTCTCTCTCTCTCTCTCTCTCTCCCGCTCTCTCTCTAGGTAAATTCATCCTTGCTTCATAGTAGTCAAGGCTCAAGATTGGTACCATTGTCCATGCTTAAATTATCATAGAGGCGAACGCCATTGTGCGTGTCAAAGAATAACAGTAGATGAATAGTTCACTCCTCAGATATGTGATTGTTACGTCATAAAGAGATACAGAGCTGGCCCTGGTCCCCCGAAGGTCTTTGTATATGTACTTTAAAGGAAAGGGTAAGCATGAAAATATGCGTTATAATTTTCTACTGAAATTTTCGCGCCCTCATGAAGCCTGTTTTAGAATTGCTTTGTTTCCTCTTAAAAATTGAGGATCTTCAAAATCCAGTGTACGAAAAGAGTACATGTATATAGTATGATATACACACTACAATTACAAATGAGCGTGTGTGTATACATGAACGTGCGTGTGCGTGAGTGTGTACCAATATGTAGGTGTGTGAGAGAGGTCTCGTCACGAGGGATGATGCATGAACAGCTTTTATTCGAACCTGCAAAGATTCGTTCGTGTCAAGATTGAAGGTCAGCCTAGTCGGTGATCTGAACATCATCTTGCTCGCCAGTGAGATGTGCAGAGATGGCGTTGCGGAAGAAAGGGGCGACAATGCACCCCGGTTTTGGTGTCCGGTCGATTCCGCTCAATCGCGCAGGATTTGTGTCCTATTTGTCAAATTCCCGCCGATGCCCGCCATTGCCTGCCACCCCTCATCACCCTTGGACCTTGCTTCACCCGCTGCGTCCTTATCGGCCGAGACAATCGAAACGCAAGAGATGAAAGTTCATCCCATTGATTACACGCCGTTCACACCTTTGGCGTTACACATTCCTGCCATACTCCCATCTCCAACGAACTGTGAAGAGAGAATAGCCCCCCCCCCCCTCTCTCTCTCTCTCTCTACTTTGTTTTTCATTTATCTTTCTTTGTGGTACAAACCTTTTCTTCTAGTTATCGTCTCTACATCAAACAGCTCGAAGACAGGTTGCCAAACTAGACCGCTCCATTGGCGCACATTCTTGACGAGTTTGTTGACCACGCCCTTCGACGTACCTTCCGTCAACACTGAATTCCTCATTGGCCAGTTGGCTATATTTTAACGTTTTTAAACATGAGCCCTCCTTTATTGCAATCATGTTTACTTTCTGCAAAAGCAATGACAAAAAAGACAAAACATAATACAAATTATTTATTCTATTCATATGATTTATTGATTTCCACCATTGGCAAACAAACTTAAATCATTTCTAATTATTGTATACACAAAAAACACAAGCCAATGACTGTTGCTCAAAATTTTCATTTCATTTTTCATCTTTTGATTAATTGCAAGAGTTACAGCCTTTCAGCTTGTTTCTATCTAAGTAGCATTATTCATCTGTTTCCTGAAACCAATGAGCAAAGAAAATAAGGCTCTTAAACTTTTTGTGATTTCCTTAAAAGAGGATAGTGTCCTTGTAGCACGAAATAACAACAAAAAAAGGAATGCAGGAATTCCACAAGACCCTAGCGAACTCTTGTTTGCAAATATTTTCTTCCTGTAGTCGAACCAAGATCAAGTTGGATAATCGGGATTAAATGACTGCCTGCGTTCACAATCAGGAGAAACGGAAATCCGTTCAGCTTGTAGACATCAAAGCATGTATCTATTCACTCTAAGAGCACCTCATACAGCAGTTTGTTGTTGGGTTTATATGCGGGGCTTTCGTCGGAATATGACGCTAATAGATTGATCATCTACGACGATCATTGTTTGGCAGCCATTCATTTCTAGTATAATTTGTTGGTAGTTGTATCAACCTGGAACGTGGATTTTTGACTCGTATAAAGGAAGAGTTGGAAGATAATCTATTAAGAGCATTTGCACACTCGTATCTTCCTACAATTAAATAGGGACACTTTCGTCTGTCATTGTCGGATTTTATGAGCTTTTATTACCTCAATAAGAGCGGGAAGAATAATAGTTCATGATAGCGGTGGGGTACAGTTGCCATGGCAACACGATCAGGGCGCGCATGGCCGATTAGCGCGGCGCACGCTTCATTTTGGATATCATCCGATTTGGAGCTTTGCTCACGAGATAGAATCATATTGCGTTGAAGGAGATGGTTATAGGAGTAAGCGACAATAAGCCGATTATAGGAATAACAACCTTTTTCCCCCATCATGAATGCTGTTTTCTATATTCCCCTCAGTATATGCCAAAGCAGACTTTTTTGACAAGAAAGATTAGCAACGGGAATAGGAAATATTATTCCTTTCTATGTGGCATCATATAATACTCATTCTCTGTCTCCATCTCTCGGTCTCTCTTCATTTCATCATCCGTCTTTCGGCTCTGGTCCTTGCGGATTTTTTTTTTCTTTTAACGTGCGCGTTAGCTGATGACATCTAGGCTACAGAACTTGTGACACTGCTGATGTAATTTGCTAATATCCATCGCTTCATTTCACAGCGTCATGCTAGCCAGGTACACAGGAAATAAAAGACCTTTTGTTAGGATACCTTTTTTGTTTTGTTTTGTTTTGTTTTTGTTTGTTTGTCTGTAGGTTTTTTGGCGGTGAGCTGCATGATGACTATACTTTATCTTGTGTTTTCCAAATCTCTCACAAACAGATTCTTACTGGACATGTTAGAGGGTCATTTCTAATCTCAGGAACTGAAAGACTTTGGTATCACGACCTTAGAGTAAACTATTCAACGGCTCGTAAAATAGCGACTAGCATCATGATTTTGAAAGGTAAGAGCAAAAGAAGAAAAGAAGAAGAAGAAGAAGAAGAAGAAGAAAGACCACAAAACATCCTAAGAGGAGAAGGAGAAGGAGACCCTATTGGAAAGAACACAGTGTCCCACAGTGTGTTCTTAATGTGTTGAAATGGTTGGCTATGTGAAAACGCTCGGCTATGTGAAAACGCTCAAATTCAACAGCGTGGAGATAATCGAACACTGTAATGTGGTTTTTCACACAGTGTTCACAAAGTAATGTTCTGTCATCGTCTGTTTCACACTGTGAATTGATGCTTCACATTGTGTTTGCAATGATGAAACTCGAATTTTTACAGTGTGGAGGAATTTCACTGTGTGTTCACACTGTGGAATGCTGTGTTCTTTTCAGCAGGGAAAGGAAGAGGACAAGAAGAAGAATTAGTAGCCGAAAAGAAGAAAAAGACAAAGAGAAGAAAAATTATGATGAGAAAGAAAAGAAAAAAAGGAATGACAGCAAAAAGGAGCTAGGACCCATAAAGTGAGCAAATTATTGATTCGTTTTTGGTATACCTGAATAACATCAAAGTTTAAGATCAGTCACGATCTTCACTCTTGCGCCGACTTGTAATCACTGTCTTGTTCAGTTCAGTTCAGTTCAGTTCAAATTTATTTCATATTTCCATTTTCTCAATGATGACATTACAAAATTATTGACATAAAACAAGAGTACAAAATATATACAGTCATGTCTTTTGATTGTAGGAGAAAAAGAAAAAGAAAATATACTTGACACAAATGTACATGGTCACATCGTATGAAAATGTCACTAGTAAGTATAAGAAATATGATGGGGCCTACATAAAAGCTTTAAAGCTTGTAAAACTGTAGGTTCCCGAGTTCATAGGCATATAATTTTACACGGAGAACGGATATGTTTGTCTTGACCAACTAAAATTACACCAGTACAAAAAATCGATGAATAATAAACTAATGAACCACATAGATATCGCACAAACCAGACTGCATACAAATCTCGCAGTGTTTGTAATGCACTCTTGATTTTATATCTTATATTCATCTTATATATATATGCAACTGACTTTTTTTTTTTCATGGAGGCTACTTGTTGTGCGGAGAGCAATGGTTGCCCTCGGTAAGGCACCGTTGTGATAGAAGTTGGCTTGAAACGCTAATGAGGATGTGTTAATTGTTATGGACAGCCTGTTCACATGTCATTAGGTAAAAATATTCACTGTCGCGGAGGTCGAATCACCTTTTAACAGTTAAAATCCATTTTAGACATTAAACGAGGATTTGCACCATGCCAGAGGATGAATTAGACACATATAGCCTAGCTGTGAAGAAATCATAAGAATTCCATTCTGATGAATAAGAGTAACCTGATTCGATCATTGAAGAAAGACAAACAACAATTTATGATGATCAATTCGCTCTATGTGGTACTGCTTGAGCAATGCACTAACAGCTTAGGCTCTGATGTACATAGAGACTGTGTATTTGAAGGTTTGTTTTGAAGACAAGGTGATTGTACTGTATTTAGGTAATTAGGGAAAAGGATGGACTCTAGGGCCCCGTTTCTAGAAACTTTGAGTTTAAACGCAACTCCAAAAATCAAACGCAAGTCCTCCAAATCTCTTGCAACTTTGCGTTTAAAAGCAAGTATGATGCTGAAAGGACTTGCGTTTCTTGCGTTTTAATTAACGCAAGTTGAGTTTCTAGAAACGGGGCCCAGATATCGTATAACACTGCAGAAACCGAGATTGATAGAAAGTCAAAACGATATAATGTCCTTGTTCGTTAGTGCATGAATCGTGCTAAAGACTTGGCATCTTTAAACGCTCGTCATGTTTCAGAAACCTCACCTGTGTTGTCCACGTATTGTGAATTGCATCACATGTGTTGTGAATACGTTTTTATTCTTACCTTGACTATTAACCATGGTTACAGCTACCATTCAGTGAACCTATCCCACGCAGACTATGCATGAAATTTCCCGTTTAGCAAGCATGCAGTAAAAAATTCAGATCAACGCTAAAGTGCAACTCGCGAGTATTCCTTCTTCGAGACTAATATATTATTCCAGTGATTGAATTACACTATGCAGTAACCCAACATAATCATCAATCAAAGTGGCAGAATTATGTATATGATTACCTTAACTGTGAATTAGAGTCCTTTCGCAATAAAACTCCGTAATAGACAGTAAGGTTTTCTTGGAATTACGAGCGACTTGCAATACGCATGCAACCAAAGGGCGTCAAATATGCTTCTCTTCTTTTTTGTTCACTTCGAACGTTCAATCGGTCAACCAAAGGACCACATTATACTGTCTGTACGGCTTACCTGGGGATGGGGAAGAAATAAAAAGACCTCAAGAGAAAAAAAAACAAAAATGCAGCCCAATAATAGTGCCTTTCATTACATTATAGCGTTTCCTGGGCAATTATGTGGCTATCAAAAAGCAATCTTTACATCACGGCTCGACAAAGAGACTGGCACAAAGGAATGCTCTGGCGGAGGTGCTAGCGGACAAAAGGACGGGCGTCAACCAATAGCTAACGGGAGATCGATAGACGCCCTTACGATCAATCGCGAATATCTCTCGCTATTCAAGTCACCTGTCCATCATGTTCTTTGAATATCATGCAAAAATCTTTCCCCTTTTTATTCCGTCTTTCTCTCTCTTTCTCTCTGCTTCTTCTACTTCGTCTTGTTGTTCTTCATCATCTTCTTCTTCTTCGCTTTCTTCTTCTTCTTCTTCTACTACTTCTACTTCTTCTGAAGAAGATGATGAACTATCTCTCGTAGGTGGTTAACATTGATCGTGATGCTTACTAGCCGTCCAAAACGCCCGGATGTTTTAAAGCAAGCTATCATACCTGTCGCACAGTGCATAGCGTGGTCTGGATGCGTCATCTATTTTATCATAGTGAGAAGGAGTTGTTTATAATGCATACTCCGCTTTTTATTATGGGTGTAAAGAATGGCCTCCCTGGATTTCATACAACGGCAAATCGCGCAAACCCCCTTTTACTGAAAAACGGTTGAATGAATGCAGACGCAATTCATTGCACATGGAACCTGAAAGCGTGCAGGTGTCTGTGGTAAAATCTTAAAAGATGTCATCAATATAATGCGTCTGCACTAGGGAAAAGAATTTCTCTCTAATCATTATGGAGTATTATATAGCCTATGGCGTTTATGCGAAGAAAACATCTATTACATGCATTAATGACCATTTTTTAAAGGAGATACAAACATTCCCGGTTGGTACAATAGAATACAAATTCCTTAAAACCCCCTCATTTCTTAAGATGATTAAAATATAGTATCACATTTTGTTTTTATACAAGTACAGTAAATATGTGCAGGTTTGACTAATCGAATTTGGAAATAGCATTTTAAACTATTTGAATGTCGGCAGAGACTGCAACCCCAACCTCAGTGCTTACAAGGATCAACAATTTCTATTCTTTTACTTCTAGTTATGGAAATGAAATCCATGACAATTTTTGTGAGGAAAATGTAAATACGATAACGGAAACATGAGACAGCAATAAAACAAAATGAGAGTGCAAAAAGGAAGGATATAGAAAGAGAGGGAGAGAGAAGGAAAAGGAGAGAAAGGAATGGGATGGAGGGGAAGGGAGCGTGGAAGAGGGTTAAAAGAGTGGAGGAGGAGGAGGAGGAGGAGGAGGAGGAGGGAGTTAATCAATAATGGGCGGGAATGAGGAGAGAGAGAGAGGGTGAGACGATACCTACAATTCGAGAATGGCGTTTGGCAAGAGGGCAAGAAACACTTAAGGCGGCCTCGACAATAGGGTACGGGAGGTCGACAGAAGGGAGAGAGGGGGAGAGAGAGGGAGAGGGGAGGGAGGGGAGGGGGATAAAAGGAGGTAGGGTAGGGAGGAAGAACGTGTTTCTGGCGTGCACACACTCTCACTCCCTTCTACACTATAGTCTCGTACCCGCGTCGCAGCTTACTCCAATCCCTGCGCGCGTTCATCATTAGTGTTTCATAAAATTGCTGTTACGGGGGTTGCATAAAAATGGAACCGCGCTATCTTGAGAAGCTATAGCGTTCAAGAATAGACTCAACACGACTGCTGCTAAAAACAAACATCATTCTCTGTACCATATAAACCTCAACCTTGAATGCCACATTTCTTCTCTTTTTTTTTCCTCACCGGGAATAACACATCTCAACACTTTCTTTTAATCGTTCTGTCTCTCCCTCTCTCTAATTCTTCATCCTTTTCTCTCAATCTCTCTCCCTCTCTGCCCATCTATCTCTCTCTTTTTCTTCTCTCGATCCGTTTCAATCCCACTCTTAGTCTTACCTTCTATTCACGTATTTATCTGTCCATCAGTACGTGCATTGTTGGTACATTAATGTATGGTCTATTTCTAAGGGCCTATTTTTCAATCCACGGAAAAAGCTTCTCGGAGTGTTTCAGAGCTATTTCCTGCTGGCTTATTTAATAAGTTTACACACATACATACGAATACACGAATGCTTAGCTTTGCGCCCATCGATGTGTGAGTTACACAATACATTTTATAATTTCTTGATATTGCTTTGTGTACCCAACAAGCTAATTTCTTTTTCCCATAAAATTGATGGGATTAAAGCAACCATTGTGTTACATTGTTCCATCATGTTCTCAACAGGGAAGCCTGTATAGGAACGCATGCACACACACACACACACACACACACACACACACACACACACACACGCACACACACGCACACACACGCACACACACGCACACACACACACACACACACACGCACACACACACCACACACACATCCTCACACACACACGCACCCTCACACACAGACGCATACACACATACACACAGATTATAGTCTCACAACACAACTTGAATCAAAATCAAAATGCAGTTTGACGCCTAAAATTTCGCAGATATAGGTGTAGTCGTATATAAGTCACCTAACATCCAAGTCACCTCACATCCAACTGGACCCCATGGAAGACCAGCTTAACGTAGCTGAATATGGGCTATCCAGCCATCTTCTCAGATGGAAATGAACAACTTGAACAAAACAAACAAATAAGTAGGCCTGCTTACAATACTTTGCTTTATTTTCAGACCTCAATATAGATAGGAAAGGGATATAGCACTTTAGGATCAAGTAGAGTATAAGACCATAACTTTATGCGAACTTAGATATTTTAACGAAATTAGTATTAATGGATTACGCACTTGCTGTTATCCTATTTCTACCACATTCTCTATTAATTTTGTTTCAATTAGTGGTTGGCTCGTGAATATGTTATTTTTATGTTTCAACAGGAAAAAGACAGTGAACTTGTCATTAATATTGGTGATTGCCCTTTTCCTCAATAATTCTTGTATTATTATCATGCAGTCAATCATTGCTGAGAACAATATTTCCAAAATTATCTATCATAGTTGTCATTATTATTATTGTTATCATTATGATCATTCTCTTATTTCTTCATTTTTTTTTTCCTTTTTGAGGCTAGAATAGAGACATTCATGAAAGTGATGTTCAGGGTCGCGATCTCATGCGACTCATGAATATGCATGAGAAGCATGAGTCATTCAAGCGTGTCAAATCAGACAGCTCAGAATAGCCTTCATTAGCCTTGGCTTCGCCCGATTTTAGTCAAACACTTCGTCTACCAAATCTAATGAAATGCTGAATCGAATCTGTGCGCGACCGAGAGGGACAGATCGAGAGATGGGGGGGGGGGGGGGGGTAGTCGAAGAAATAGTAATGATAATAAAAATGATAACGCCTCGCCTCTTGATACGCAAGCGCGTATACAGTGGCAGATGTTACAACACGAGATAATTATGGTAATCAAAGACAATGACAATGAGTATGGGGAAGACGAGGGAAGGAATGAGAAATGATTTTTCATTATCATTTTCATCTTCACTATTATTATCATCCACGTTTCTGGTGCTTCCAATCTATAATAAATTCATGCCAGCAAAGTGTGAAGTGGGTACTAAGTGTGAATCAAGCCAAAATTAGAGTCTTTTTGCTGTTGCTGTTGTTCCTTCTCGCTTGCCAAGCGACATCAGGATGACTGCACATGAGCTGGCGCTTGAGCACGTGACCAATTGACCCTGTTAGACATGTGGTTAAAAGGCCTTGCTAAGTGATTTTATTTTCTGCTCACATCTATGTCATTATCCGTGGTAATAAAAAGGAAGCGCTCAATAAAGTGCGCCCCCTTTGAACGGCTGTATTTTGATTGCAGCAGTGAGAGGTGAGAATTTTTTTGAGCTGACGATGTTAATCATTATATGAAGAGTTGGATTCCAAAAGGGGTTCAGCTCCATTTTCAAACATTTTAAAGTAAATTCATCATCAGATAGAACAACACAAAATCTTCCAATGATACCTCGCTTGTTGCATAAAATAGGGAATCTCCATGGAATTATGATTGAAAACATTCCCTAATCTTATTCATTATTTTCAATGTTTAAGCAGGTTTCATCTTAAATATCTCTAATTGGGAAAGCTCTTCAAAATATGCAGCCCAAACACTGGAAAGAGATCATACAGTTCCTCATTTTTAAAACAATCATTGAAAAGGTTTTTCGGGTTTTTTTTTTTTTGTACTGTTAAAATTGTAATTGTCTTCAAGAGGAAAAGATGTATCAAAACAATAAAGACCTTTTACAGGATCACACATCTGATTACTTACATCAAATTGCATGACTTGAGAATCTTCTCTAGCAGAGAATCAACTAGGGAAAAAAAATAAGAGTAAAATTAGCCAGCACAGTGATATACATCCTTTTTTCTGAAGGATATTGCTCTTAATCTTTCAAATTGAGTTAAGAATTTAACTGATGATAGTTACCTCAACTTCGTTTGAATCCCTATATTACGTCATTTGAATGGAAGATAGCAAAAGCAATTACAATTGCAGTTTCGTAGATTTTGTTTTTCTTTTTACCCCTGTTGCAGCGTAAAAGTGCATCTGTGCCCCCCCCCCCTCCCCAATAAACCCAGCTTCCTTTTGGCCTGGTCATCAACGCCTGTCACAGCACGATATCTTACCTCGAATGTCGAACTCGAGGGAAACGTGTCACAAACTGCTGTTTCGTGTGGAGGCAAAAAGTTATATGATATCCGTCAAAAAAAATTACGTCCCCAAGCATCTTTAGACACTTTGTTACCTGTCATACAGAGGTAAGATGCCGGGGGGGGGGGGGGGGGAGGGGGGAGAGAGAAAGGACATCAAGGTGACAGTGGGATCTTGGAGAAGGGTGCAAGAGGGGGGCTTTGGGATCGAATTATGGAAACAAAAATTCTCGAAAGAAGAAAACACAACCAACCAATGACAAACTAGAAAAAATAAGTCAATGATAACGATAACAATCCTACTACTATAATTGCTACTAATACTACTACTGCTGCTGCATATGATGATAATGAAAATGATAATGATAATAATAATAATAATAACAATAATAATGATAATATTAACAACAATAATAATAACAACAATGATAATAACAATAATAATAATAATGATAATAATAATAATAATAATAATAATAATAATGGTAACGGTAATCACGATGATGATAATGGTGAAAATAAACAAAATTGCAATCATATATGCCTAAGAGTCGTCGTCATCATCATCATCGCCATCATCATCATCAGCAGTATCTATAGCACACACCTGTCAAAGAAAATTTGTGTGTGTGTGTGCGTGTGTGTGTGTGTGCCTATATGTGGTAGGCATTCACATGATACAACGCCATATCATTCGCATCTTTCAAACTGGGCCGGCAATTGTAGAGAACTGAAAAGAAATTACCATTCTCCTTTAACCCCATATATCTCTTTAACCCCTTTCTTCGTCTTCGCTCTGAGGCCCTTTCGTCACACCACGCCCCAGTGTGCGTACAGGGACGATCACGTATCTAATGATAGCCGCGCCTTGCAGGCCTCCCCTATCTGATATATATGTAACTGCATGCCATGTCAATGTTACATTTCAAATGTGAGCGAGCGAGCAAGCGGTGCGAGGGGGTCTAATCAGGCTCGTTCGCGGACTACCAGACGGACCCCCGTCAGGCTCGTCCAAGGCCAAGGTCGCCGCGCCGCAGATTTGATTTCCTCGCCTTATTAAAGCGAACGGAAGAATAACATGAGCAATTTTGACACGATGTACATCTCAGTCCATCTGCGCTCCGCCAGCGTGAAAACAAAAGAAGAGAGAGAGGGGGAGGGGATATGGGAGGGAAATGCTTGGAGATCGAGACAGAAAGAGAGGAATAGAGAGAACTAGAGACGCTACAAAACTAAATCGTTATCACCTTCTCCCTCTGATTGTTGGCGCAATCGGACAAAACTTATTTTAGGACCATGAGCTCACTCAGCGTCTGTATTTCTCACAGGCCATCAATTTGATTCTTTTTTTTTCTGTAGGCGTGGACTTGAAAAGTGTCATGACAGTTTGAACATCGGGGAGAAACGAGAAAAAGAGGAGAAAAAAACTGCTTGTGAGTAAGCGACGGAAGCAATATTAAGAGATAGGAAATTAAATGGTTGAGATGTGTACCATTCTATAAGATATTTGCAAATGACGGAAATGTGAGCAATTGAGGTTCTTCGTCAATTTTTTGTTTTCTCAAAACCACTCAGTCAATATAATCATTTGGTTTGGGCAAAATGTCACGACAATTCAACCTTCAACCCTTCGAATCACTATTCGCTGTGAACAGAAGCAGTAAATCATTCAGATGAAAGATAAAATGGTACTGACGAGGTGACATAAATGTTCATTGCGCCTGGGCGCGTGCGGTATGAGAGTGCTTGACTTCTTATAATATTTAACGAGTCAAGAAATGTACGGGTTAGGAAACTGGGCGACGAGTTGCTTTATCATTGAATGCAAAGTCATCCGTGTAATATCTGACACGAGACTGACTTGTGATTGAATACTTTTATTCCACTGATTTTGTAATGCTTAGCAAAATTCAGCACAGCCACATTTGCTGATCTTAGGTTCACTTGATCGCCATAGTGAACTACGGGGAGGTCTAATGGGCTCGTTGCTATAAACGAAACGACCTGTGTTCATACAGATGTCAGTGTGTCTATTTTATGTTCAACTTGACTGTGGACGCGCATTATGAATCTTACGAGCTCCAGTCATCCACGCTGCATAATATTCCCCCTCGAAGGGATAAATTAGCACCATGCGTAAGCCCCGCTGATTTACAGGCTAAAGACAGAGTGCCCCGGTTTCGCTCGCCAGAAAGCGCGAGAAGTCCAGCATAGATTGCTGCGAATGCGCCCGTGCGCTCATGCTGCGCAGCGAAATTAAAACATTCCAGTTTTCGCCGCGTCGCGCTGCCAGAATCTCCTTCACCTCCTGTGTAATCCAACGCGCAATGTATACCGGGGGCTCTCCCATTTTAAGTCTTTTGCGCAAGCGCTGTCGACCGCCCGCCTGCTGCTCCGGGTGGCCTACGGGTCAGCCTCAGCGCTTAAAATGAAAAACAGGGAAAGTTTCACACCTATCACAAGGCTCCATGTCGACTTGGGCCTTACCAGAAATATGCCGATGTGACACGCGAACGAAACACCTTTCGGTATTAATTAGGACAGAAAAAACCGCGAGGTAATTTGGACCATTCGAACTGAGCTAGAAATTCGAAAGGAGGCGATGGAAATTGGAGAGGATACTTCAGTGATAATAGAGGAACAATGTACCAGTTTGTCCTATATAATCACATGGTAAATGAGATGGTGAAACACGTAATCCATAATCGTGTAGACGTATGTATGTATATCAATATACACTGTAAAAACATCGGTGTTAGATTTAACACCACGGGTGTTAAATCTAACACCGATCGAACTTCAATAGAGGACCACACCCACAGGTGTTAAAAATGCACTGCCATGGTGTTGAAAAGTGTTCACCTGACACTCCGTGGTGTTAATTTGACACTGTACCTGGTATTATTTTGACACTGTACTGGTGTTGATTAAAAAATGACACCGCATGGTGTTGATTTGATATTTGTTGGTGTTAATATCAATGGTTTCACACCCGTCCAGCTTCAATAAGAGACCACACCAGCTGGTGTTACTTTGGTGTAAATTTATTTTCACATTTTTTCAAAAATCTAGTATTTTAATGTAAAATTCTTGATCGTCTTGTTTAAATTAAAAATCAACAAGAAGTGCAGTAACTAAGAAACTCTTCAAAAAACAGTTTAAAATTTGGAAATGACACCCAGAGGTGTTAATTTAACACCATAAATGAGCACCGAAAATTTAGCACCAGCTCGGTGTTCACTATTTAACACCGGACTTTTTGCAGTATAACAAACTCATATACATACATAATCTTATGCAATGGCAAAATGGCCCCATCCTTGCAGCTCATAATCAATTCATGTTCAAAACGAATATCACGTTTGCAGGTGTTTTTAACCTTGTTTACTCTGAACTTCCATAACAATTTACGATGCCATGATCATAATATTTAATGCATTCCACTTCTCCGCATTGTTGTTTATAATAAACATCGAATTAAGTAGACACGTATTTCGTTTCAGGAAGAGAGATTTTGAAATCATTTTTATTGCACTAACCACTCATACTTATGCAGGCACACTAGAAATACGATACATCCTAATGTTTGATGCGTCATACAGTTAAAGCAATAAACAGATTCTATGGGGAAACACTTGATTCATCTTTTGCATTTACGTGGATTTCGGTTAAGTTCATATATCTATTCTGCGACTGCAAGAAGAGGTATTATGATAAACGCAACGAGACGTTTGAGTATTTTACAACAGCTACTAATCTCCGAATTCGGCTTGTCGTTCGATATCTACCGATACTGGGTGAAATAGCGAAGGGGAAAAAAACTGCTGGCCTAAATATGGCTGCCGTCAATCAGTCAGAGGTCTCCACTCGGTTTCAAGTGCACGTTACAAACACGAGAGGGCGTTTAACCTGTTGGGCGTACGACGCTTGAGTTTCAATTCTCAGTTGATCACGCGCAGTGATAGTCCTTGAACATCAGTTACAAATTTGAGAACACAAGTCACAGTTTGACTTTCTTTTTTTTTTTAATAAAAAGGAAATTTGAGTGAATTCACAATGTCACGTTCCAAATACCTCATCACGTAAAGGAGCATTTCCGCGTATTTCCGTATTAAGAATAGGTCCAGAAATTGTGTTGGTATAACCTGCATACTACCCTCCTATGAAATCAAAATACATTTTCAAAGGAGGGATGTGCGTATGTGTATACGGCTGTGTAGGTGAGAGACAAACAGAGCAACAGAGTAACAAGAGAGAGAAATTGGATTAGAAATTTGAATCTAGCATTTCTTTTTCCAACACCGATTCGGCATTAGAAGGTTGTGTCACGCACAGCCTATAAGATAATGCTAAATGAGAATAATGGTATTAATGACATCATAAAAAGCTTGTTACGTGATGGAGAATACACACACACAAACACTCACGCACGCACGCACGCACGCACACACACACACACACACACACACACACACTTGCACACACGCACACACACACGCACACACACACACACACACACACAAACACGCACGGGTGTGTGCGTATGTGTGGGTGTACATGGATGTGGGAATGTGAGCGTGTATTATAGGTTATCAGGGAAGTGGGTTATGGTTTTGATGTAGAAGAAAATAAGGATTTCGTTTGATCAATTTAAAATAGTGAAGCGTACTTTATGAGATTTTAGTTGACTACCGGCTCTCGTGCCATGCTATCCTTTCATTTGTATACTTTGTACGATTAAGCAGGCTTTCGTGTCATGCTGTCCTTTCATTTGTTTAACTTGTAATATTAAGCGGAAGTTTTTCAGTATGATAATGTTGATTTGGTTGAATGTTGTTTGTATTCGTTTCATAGTGAAAACGATGGTGACATCAAACGGTTCCAATAAAAACATCATTAAAAAAAGTGGATAATGTATTTGTATGCATATATATATATATATATATATATATATATATATATATATATACATATATATATATTTCCGACTTTTTCTTTGTTATGATTCAGTAACATTTTGTCCATGTATTTCTTCATCTAAAGTATGTTTATTGTCTCATTGTTAACAAATGACGTGCATTCAAATCTCATTTGGATATGCAGAAG
Source organism: Diadema antillarum (assembly GCF_040938485.1). NCBI lineage: Eukaryota > Metazoa > Echinodermata > Echinoidea > Diadematoida > Diadematidae > Diadema > Diadema antillarum. The sequence goes on along the minus strand of NW_027271528.1, from coordinate 607,907 downwards.
TTACATTGTACTTTACTTGTTTATATGCAATTGTCATATTGTATACTTTCGTCGGAAATGAAATAAAATGAAATGAATGGATTAATATCATATATATATACATATATATATATGTATATATATATATATATATATATATATATATATATATATATATATATATATATATATAAATACGAAATATCACTAAATTGATGCGAAGGAGGTACCGCCAAGACCAGTTTAGAAAATTGCGTATAAACATTTTAGGGTTGAGATTTAAAAGATGACGAACTGCTGCAAGGCATGTCCATCTTGCCCAAGATAAGTGTAATTCTTTGTCGTGCGTCTCTTGTGGAAGGTGAATAATACAAACATGTGTCTGGCAGTCAAAAGCTCAACTTCATTTGTATCCACGATCGGGCCATCAGGGCAAAAGAAATTTAAAAAAAAAATGAAAGAAATGAAATGGAAATGCAAGACCGTTTCGTCTCCAGGGAGATGCGGAAATCGGCCTCGACTGCAGGAAAAGGCGACGGCACATTTCCAAATATTTTCCCGCCATTAGTGTTGGCTGTGTTTATCGTCTGATTCCGACACTATTCACAGCTCCACTTAGCAGTCCAACCGGTCACGGCAACCTTGGATACGAATCAGGCAGAGCGTTAGGCGCTTAAAAATTGCTTCTGCAAACAATCCATTTTTAGTTGACATAAAATATCCAAACAAGACAGAAATTGTCGCATTCATTCTCTCTCTTCCCAAGCCCTATAGTAACACCAAACACACACGTTTGAAAGAGAAGGTCGCCTGGTCCCCACAGGTTTCATATCTAACGGTGATAACGGTATGCATGTCGTTGAAGTGCTGGTACCATCGAGAAATTTGGTATAGGTTTGGCCTTGTCTTTGAGGGGAAAAAGAGGAACGTGTTCTATCTGGGTTAAACTAATTTTCTGGCTGCTAAGTGTTTCTTCTAAACTACAAACCTATAGCAAGGCCTATATATTCTCGTTGGGTGTAAAAGCTGTAAGTTCTTGCAGATGCTGGTGTATTGAAACCAGCATTGAAACCAGACGAAAGCACTGTGGAAGGTCACCTGCTTAGGTCAAGTGTTAGTTGCTTTGACAGTTTGACATGGCAAACTGCAGCTTTGGGGAGACAAAGTCTCCCCTTTCATCACACACATACACACAAACACACCCTCCCTAACACACCCCACAAACACACAAAGACATTTACATGCCCACTCGCCTATTCGACGCACAAACACACACGCACAAAGACAAAGGCTGACAGACAGACAGACGAACAGACACACACACACACACACACACACACAAACACACACAACACACACACACACACACACACACACACACACATTCAAACACAAACACACATGCCAAGCGTGCCACATCACAAATAGATACAAAGATAGAATCATACCGTCATCTATTTTTTGGTTATCATGCCATAATTTGACAAAGTTTGCATTGACAAACTCATAAATCTATTACTTTCCTCTCTTTTTCTTTCTTTCTCAAGGAATTCGACTTTGTCGCATGAACAATGATGACGAAATGGCGTGGGCAAAGAAACATAAAGAATAGTGAGAAAGAGGAAAATACTAAAATGAGCTTTGCTTGCCTTGACTTCCTACAAAACAAAACACCGTGAAGGTGAGGTGACTAGGAAAGCCCCTCATGTCGACACTCTGTTGGTTTTTTTTTCCTCCTTTTTATTTCTCACTCGTCCCATGCAATTACTGTCGCTTTTCAATTAAATCACGAGCTTGAAGAGAGCAGGAGGGAAGGTCAGCCAGCAGCAATCATGGTGTCGACGGGGCGGTTATCTCCTCCGATGCGCACAGGCTGTGCGTGCAGGCAGCTGGCAAGGTGACGCCGGCGCCATCATCATCTGCTCCCTCCCTCCCCCCCCCCCCCAAAAAAAAAAAAACCCTGTCCATTAAAACCCCCGTTGCCATGGCAGCGCCATCATTCCCACACGCCAACGTGTCATAATGTTCATTTCGACTATTACTACACAGACAGTAGAGAGTTATAAAAGGCGGACTGGATTCCAGTACCGGTCACCCTTCACTGCCGGTCACGCTTCACCTCATCTCCCGGAAACGCTATTTCCGTAGTGTCTCCGACAGCTCTGACGAGAAGTCATTTTCAACATTCTTGACAATATAGACGATAAGTGTAGACATCCTACAAAGTCACGTTATGGGGGAAGACCTACATACAACTTTTACTCCGAGAACTTAAAGGGATGGTAAAGATTTGATTGAGATGGAGATTAAGGTTTTAACTTTTTTGAGAGATATTTTACATAGAAACCAGAAATGTGATATATTAAAGAGCATACAATTCTAAGAAGAATAAAAAGTTTGTTTGATGAAAATGGTTTTGAAATTGATCAGATAATAAAAAGTAAAACAAAGAGGTCATAAAGGTGGATCCCGACTCTTATTAAGACTTAAAAAAAAAATATCTCAGCCATTTCAAAACTGATCTTCATCGAATAAACTTTGAAATCCTCTTAGAATTGAATACGTTTTAGTATTTCATATAAGTGGTTTTTAAGTACATATCAGTATCTCGCAAAAACTTAAAACCTGAAGCCCCATGTCAACAAAAACTATATCATCCCTTTAACTTCGCCACGAACAAATACTACGAATGCCTGTACACCCACTTGCATAGGTTCGCTGTGTCAACTTTCTTTTGACATTAACATGTTCATAATTATATCATTACATGTTCTTACGTCAACTTCACTGAATTGCCGTGCTTAAAAGATACAAATTAAGAACGTAGAGGATATAGGGTAGCTAATATGTTGAAAGAAAATCTCCGAATCCCACACTCTTGTTCGTGATTTTTACCTTTTTTTTCTTGACTTGTGATCCAAGACAAAATGGTAGCCTAATAATAAACACAGGCAATTGCCTTGCTTTACTCTCCCGTTTTTTTTTTCTTCGACATCAATGTACATGTATCTGTGTGCGTATCTAGTTATCTGTCCTGTATTATGTGTATCTGAATGCATGTGTATGCATGTCTATACGTATGTATTTCCATATGTATATGTGGATATGTATGTATGTATTTATGTATGTATGTATGTATGTATGTCTTAGGGTGTGCGTGTGTGTGTGTGTGTGTGTGTGTGTGTGTGTGTGTGTGTGTGTGTGTGTGTGTGTGTGTGTGTGTGTGTGTGTGTGTGTGTGTGTGTGTGACTCCATAAGCTCATTTGTAACGCGGTCACGGCCGCGTTAAAAAGTACCACTTAATTGAGCTCGTTTTTGGTTTTGTTGTTGTTGTTGTTTTATTTTTCTTTCTTTCTTTCTTTCTTTCTTTTTTTTGGAGGGGGGGGGGGGGTTGGCCATACTGGAGTTCCGTGTGTACTCCAGATGTCGCCCGTGCCTAATCAAGGCGTCACGTGGTAGTCGATCAGGAGACGGTAATTACTTGTATCAACGGCTACCCTTGGCCCTGGTAAAGACATGCTCCGCTCTCCCGGCCAAGGGTAACTCTTGTTCGGGGAACCTTTTAAAGCCCCAATTACAGCTTTTGGTGAGGAGAGGCTTTTATTTCTTTTCTTTCTTTCTATTTTTAACAAGGAGAGATGAAGAGAAAAGGATTGCATAGGTGATTTTCAGGACCATTATTATTCAAGAGGAAAAAAAATAAAAAGCGGATAAAGAAAATTCTGACAAGCTTGTGTGCTGGAAACACTGTCGCACGCGTAATCGTACTTGGAAGCAGAGCTTGCAGTACGTTGTTACAGAAAACTGTTGGAAGAGAATCGGGGTTATTGAAAATGCGCTCTTAAGGACGTTTTCAAATCAAGACCCAGACATGCACACATGTTACATGACGTCGTTGTACTTTGGTGGAAGGGAGGAACATTAGAAATGTCTTCTTGTTTTGTAAATTCCTTGAATTGTTTTGGAGTTGTCTACAATAAGTCAAGCTCTACGTTCCTAATGATTTTGCCAAATTGAACAAATTCAATCGAGCAGAACGGTAAAAGTTTTCTCAATATCTTCCAGAAATAAGAATCTTAGATTTTGACATGTTTTCTTGACACAATAATTTGATTCATGTGTTGAATGTGCAAAATGTCTTCACTGATTTCCTTTTCTGTTCTTAATCATATCAAAATGATACACTTTCTATTTTCCTTGCATAAAAATGGATGCAGATTTTCGATAGCTTTGATGGAATTATTACTTTTAACAGGCAGTGGTAGGGGTTCTTTGCAGTTCTAAATCGGCAACCGTATGCCATTCTTTTTTACACAGGTTTAAGCACAATTCCATGAGGATTGTGATAATCATTGTATGCGCATTTTTTTTTTATATTTGAGTCTGTGCTTTCTTTTATTTAAGTGTTTATAGGAAAGATGGCAATATTCCCAAACAGCTGAAATTCATGTGAAATTCAAACAAAACCCATTATTGTTCTATATCTTTGATTTCATCCTACAATGGAAATCACACCCACGATAGAGCAGATGTGTAACTTGATATAAAACTTCATCATCAGAAATATGCATAGTCATGAAAATATCTACAATACAGTTTCGATAGGAAATAATATATGTCTAAGGAATTTGCTTTTGAAAGTGGATAGTTAAGGAACAACAGATCAGTGAAAATGTGGGCAAAAGGGACAGAATTGTAAATCTTTACTGGAGTAAAGTTTCACTTAGTACTTAAGATGAAACATATATATACATGTATATATATATAGACAACACTACAAGACCACACTCAGCACCAACACAATCCTGAAGAAGGGCTTTTCGCCCGAAAGCTCGATGATTAAAGGGGTGCTACCCAACACCAGCCACGTCTATTAATGTGCAAGATTTGATGTCAATATATATATATATATATATATATATATATACTTATATGCATACAGATTACTCGTTTTATTTCTTTTTTTCATTTATTTTTCAGTCGCCATTACTATTTCCTACTAATTGATTGATAGCGGCTTCAATCATCTCTCGCATAAAAATATCATCACTATCTGCTTGTCGAGTATTTTCTTTTCTCACCATAGTTCACGTAAGTTTCATGGTAGAATGGACTCAATAACATTGTAATTAATCAATGCTGCGGTGTATTTTGACGACGACATTTTCTCTGGTTGCCTGAGCGATGCGTAAGCTAATTAATTATTTGTCAAATGATTAATATGAAATTTTTTATTCTCAGGCCACGTTCACCTCGCCCTTGTCTGATGTTTACACTTGGAATGGTAATGCGTCACTTCTTTCTATATTAATCATCAAGCGAGAAGAGAAAGGATTTATTTGCATTTCTTTCTTTCACCTGATTACCTTCTCATCGAAATGTCATGGCTAAATCTGTTGAAACATTTGTCATGTGCGACCTCCGAAACACAACTAGGTGTTGTAGAGCTAACAATGTGGCCGAGAGCGTGCTTCCTTTGGCGCCAAAAATGCAAAACTTTCGCGCGACAGGATTCGCCATATATTAATGATAATCAACCTTCGATCTTGATACTAATCTCACTCTGAATGCAATTTTAATTGACTTGATGAATAGTATGAGGTCCCATTCATTTCCGAAGCCAGTCTTGCGTAAACATTCGATTCGATGACGCCACAACGGCGGCGGACCTTGTCTTCACAAATCAAAAATTTTCAATCTCTGATTTACAACCTTTCTCCCAGAACAGAAAAGCTTCATGACGTCATCATGAATGCGTGCAAAGATGCAGAAAGTCGGAGGGGAAAGAAATCACATCACTATTGATGCTTTGGCGGGTCGTTCTGAATATCACTTTGCGGAGCAGAATGAATGATAGAAGAAGAACAATGGCCGAATCTGTGGATCATATACGCAGAAGGAAGCTGATCAAAATACGGCAGTGGAAAAAGTTTGATCATAACTTTCACGCAACCTTGTCCTTCCACCAGTCGAATAGGTTATATTAAAGCTCAATAAAATTCTTGCTGTTGGACCTCTCCTCCCCCCCCCCCCTCCTTCTGTATCCATCCCTCTTTTAACCATTTGCGTGCTTTGAGTGACGATTGGTCCAGAGAACCCATAGTTTTTTACACACTGTCCAATATCTCTGACACAGAAAGACTTAAAGGCCCTTGATTTAGAGAAAAAAAAAGATATGAAAAGGGTAGAGAGTCAATATCAAAAGGTTTTTCAAAAGATGTTCGTCCTCTAAAGTAATGATATACACCAATAAAATGGTGAATAGTTCAAATTGCACTTGTTAATCCGACACCATATCAATGACATTGCAAGAGTGCAGTTGTTCCAGAATGTGTTGTCGAAGGCTGTGATAGGCTTACAGGGTGGGTAGTAAAACACGTGTTCCTAATCACGAGTGTGGAGAGCATTTACAAAACACTATCACATTTCAGAAACTAGTCTTCTTTAGCAAGCCCTCCGCATGATATAATGTCTAATTTTGATGATAATGATGTAATATGCGCTAGGTCAAGAACACACACACACGTACACACACAATCAAGTGAAAGTTGTCGTCAAACTGAAAAAAACCCACAGCAATAATGAGCTAAAGCATTTCTAAAAATCACTCGTTATTTGTTATTTCTTTATTTGTTTTCTGTGCCTGTGAAGTGCTCTATTCATCAGTTCATCATAAGTCAAGAAAATACAAAATGATCAATTTTGACCATTTGGCCATGACGTAATGAGGTTGTGACATGAACATTTTGCTTCAGAAGCTATTGGCAATTATCGCGGATCATATACTTTCTCCCTCTATAGGGCTAGCGCACTCAGTTAATTCGTCCTTCGATAATAATGATTTAAATCATAATTAAAGGTCCAGTTTACCTTTGGGAGCAGTGATTTAAAAAAATGTTCAAGATATCACATTTTGATGCATATGTGTCGGTTCGTTGTATCACAAAACATCCCACCATATAACATTTTCGCAATAAAGCCTAAAATATAAGGAGATATCAGTGGTGGTTTTTTTTCAATAAACCATAACTGTAGACGGTTTGGTCTGGAAACATTCTTATTATAACTATTGTGCACATTTTGTGTATTTAACAACACTTAACATCGATTATACGGATTCAAATTTTTACAGTGGTTGTTTCTATCCCTAACTCACATTTTAGAACTATTCTAAAGCACTATATAATGCTGTTTTTTTTTTGTTTCATCTGCAAATGGTAAATTATGACTTTAAGCGAATTTACCGAGCGTAGTCATCAGCAGTGTCAGCACCCCTTGCACATTTTGTGCATGAAAGGAGACTACACCTTCGCTCTTAAAAGAATATTTCTTAATGTTGTAGTTGATGATTTATGCTTCTTCAATTATCACGAGGACAATTTTAGGGACAGTTACAATAACTCGCTTGCTGCAAGATATCACTGCGTTGGATTATAATGGTATGATATAGTACCAGGCAATAATACAAATCCATGCATCAACAGTGTATTCACAACATGATAGGCGATACGTTAACTCGGTATCATGTGACATTCACTATAAATACTGTAAATATATGAAGAGCTTGTTTGCAAAAACCGATAAGTCCATTTTTGAAGATTTTGAAGTACGTCCTCTGTCATAAAGTACAAAATAATACCTTTTAAGTAATATATTGGTCACTACATATAAAGGTATATTTTTGACGTTATGGTCAAAAGAAGCAAAAATTTTCTTATTGTTCTCTTTATTTTTCTTGACCTTTAATCGCAAATATCTCCATTTGGCAAATATGGACTTATCGGTTTTTTAAAACAAACTCTTCATATCGCACCGTCGTGCATTACACTTATGAATACTATACTTATGAATATTATTCATATAATGTGCTCTGTTGTGCGCAATTCCAGAGTGCATACATTCTGATTCAAAATGCTTGGTTAGACTTAGCATGCACTCCTGCCTTCGGTCTATAGGCAACATTAAATTACTTTGGCCAAATTTGCACCTATTATTCAAATTAATCGACCATTATGTTGCATTAGACATCATGCACTATTTACACAAAAGTCTTGATTATAGGCTTCCAGCCATCCCCGATGAGTTATACTGTTCCACCCTCTCACCGCTATACGGCTTTTGTACTAGTCAATAATATACTGATGTCCACCACAAGTATTTCCTCTACCGGTGGAACTTTATCTCTATATAGCTTTTTCGTCTCGGTAGGATCATGCAGGGTCTTCAACTGTTACTCCAAGAAATAGCAGTTCTCACAGACTGTACATCCGGGTTCCTCTGAACAATGGGTTAACCCTGCCGGAAAGAACACAGTGTCCTACAGTGTGTTCACAATTTGCTCACATAGTCGACTATGTGAAAACGTTCGAATTTAACAGTGTCAAGATGATTTCACACTGTGGTGCGTTGTTGTTGTTTTTTTCACAGATAGTTCACAATGATGATAAATAATTTTTCTGTTTGATGATTCACATTGTGTTCACAATATTAAAACGCGCGAATTTAACAGTGTGAAGAGATTTCACACTGTGTTCACAATGTGTTCACACTGTGTTTTGCATTGTGCGTCACACTGTGGGACACTGTGTTCCTTCTAGAAGGGAATACAAGGTGTGTCAGAACCGAACGGGAAAATCCGTGAGATGCAGAGATTGGGAGTGCATAAAAACAGTGGAAGATCTTGTCCATAGACGCCATAAAAAGATGTTGTCTGTAATGAAGTAAATAATAATTATGTCACTTGTTTCCGTTATTATGATTATGGAAGGAGTTTGATATAAAGTGATTCTTTAGTGTCATAGATCAAAACGATTTAAGTGATGAAAGCCTCAAAGGGATCGTACAGTTTTGGTTGAGATCTGACTTCAAGTTTTTAACATTTTTGGGTGAGATAATGAGAAACTTCTTATGAAATGTGAAAGAGCATGTAATTCCAAGAGGAATTCAACATTTATTTGATGAAAATTGGTTTTGAAATGACTGAGATATCCAAAACAAAGCGATCCTAATAAAAGGTGAGACCCACCTTTTATTAGGATCGATTTGTTTTACTCTGTTTTTGGATGTCTCAGCCATTCCAGAACCGATTTTCATCACGTAAAATTTGAATTCATCTTAGAATGGAATGCTCTGTTCTATACCATGAGTGGTTTCTTGGTATCTTACAAAAAATGTTAAAAGCCTAATTCTCATCTCCACCAATCCCTTTAAAGATGCCAATGGCAAAGAGCTATAGGTAACATGAGTGCAAGAATGAGCTGAGTTTACACGAGCGTGCCGTATTGAGACACCATCGCCGGCAGGCTGATCACTAATTTGATCAATTGTCCTTATTACATTAATGTGTCCGCCACCAGACATGGAGATTGTGGCGTAAAACAACAGGACTTTCCGTTGACTCCTCTTGAACTTGTTTGAACTCATGCCTAGTTCCCCCCCCCCCTTTTCCCTAGTTCCCCTTCGTGCCCAAGAATTGGCTTTCGACTATAAATGAATGGCATAGCTTTGCATGGATTGTAAACTTGATTGGAATCTGGGATGAAAGATTGTTATTTACTCGCCACGCTCTAGTTGTCGCACACGGTCTGCTCTCCTCGCGCAAGCGCGCCGCCAATGTACACACATCGCCGGCGCTGGCATGCTACGGACTGGTAGCTCTGGTCGTCACGCAAGCAGGCGATGTTCGCAGCGCCAAATGGAAAGCTTCTGTCTGAGCTCTCATTACCACTATCCATTTCTCATTATATCGAGAAAATTCAATCATTTTTATGCACGTTCAGTCATAAAATTGTTCACCTTTACAGATTGTTCGCCTTGTTAGGAAAGTCCATGTGTTTATTATGAAAAACATGATTTTATTGTTTTGGTAGTGACAGTTGCGGGTTTTGGAGACTGTTAAGCTTTACTCTAGCGTCCGAGCTCAACCATTTCAATTCTAATCTTCTAAAGACTGAAAATGTGCGTGATGAATGAAGAGAGAATTCAAAGAGATATGTTCAGAATCGTAGACGTTTGTTGTTGCGACATTATACACGCTCTCCGCGACGGGTTGACACAATCATTTGCACACAATGACAAAGTGGAAATAATCGGTCTCACTTACGCGGCGCTCCAGTTTCGCAGCTGACGAAATTAGGAACGGGCAAAAGATTGATAGCGAGAGTGACTGTTTGGTAACTGGGTCACTGTCATCGCGTGCGCGCACCACTTCTTATTAATTCCTTTCGTGTTGTCTAATAGCTGGCAGCGATGGCGTGAGGTTCCCGTTCGGCTGGCCATGCGATAAATCCGAGAGAAAAGCGACACGACGAGAAGGCTCGGGTCGAGGGAGATGACGGCGTGTTCACGATAACGTGGAGCAACGGAGCGTGGGGAGGGGAGGGGCAGGGAGGGGAGGGAAACGATCGGGAGGGATGGGACAAGACGAAGTTCGGGCGGGGGCGGCTGGGACGGGTTTTTTTAGGATGATGGATGGTCTTCGCAGCTTGGACTGATCCCTAAGACAGTAACGATTTCACTCACGGTTGACCTTTTCAGCGGTAATAACTTTGCCTTGGGACTTGCGCGGGCACAGAAAGCAAAACCACTCACGATCCCTTCTCCAATCTGATTCTTCCGCCTCCTGAGAGAGGGCGGATGACTTAAAGAAAGAAAAAGAGGAGACAAAAAGTTACAAATTCGTTCAAGTTCGACAACACAATAAGGGTCACAAGCATCGCTTGGGAAAATCATCTTTGTAATATCTGCCCATCGACGAGTTTCAAAGTAATCTTCAGGATAAGCTTCCAAACTTCGTTGATATAGTGTGCATGATACTATTATGTTTAGATATTTATAGAGTATTTCTTTCAGGACAAAGTGGTCAAACGACAATTCCACGTTTGTTTACTTTGTAGCTATTATTCTCTTTCATTCATGAGTACTGTAGTAAGGTACTAGAGAACATTATGACTGGTAACCCTTCATTAGAAGTGAATTTAATGATTAATGGTCTCCCTTGTGATGGAATCCGCTTTTAGAAATGATTTACAAGGCATAATGATTGATCGGGTGACGATTATATTGGTCAGACGTGCTGCTGCTGCTTAATCGTGTCGTGTTCGGAAAAACAAACAACAAAACAAACCTTTACAGAAGTCGGTGTACCTCTTTATATCTTTTTCTGCTCTACTGGAAATAAATTATTACAGTGACGCTCCTGTATTTTTGGTGTGTATGTCAATGCTTATATTTTAATCTTTGACTCGTTATGTTTTGATAAAGGCAAAAATCGTGGATGTCTTTAAACACGTGAAAAAAAATACTGCATCGACAAAGGCAACACAAAACAAAAAGTAAATGTTTGTTTGTTTTGTCATGTGTTTGTTTGCTTTTTGTTACGATATTGCATCACATAATTACTATTGTATTTAAAGAGTTAGTAGTAAATAATACGGGCACTGGGTAGTGGGGCGGACAGCAGAAGGCTGAGACGATCATGGGTTACTAACACGTTTCTACAAAATTTGTACCATCATATCGTCCCAATTACGCTTACAAAAATTGGCGTGTGTAGAGATAATCTTTGCAGGGCTGCCAACTCTCACTCATTGAGAGTGAGACTCACTCATTTTGGTCTTTTCTCACTCTAAAACTTTATTTCATTTGCATGCATTTCTATTGATCTCACTCATTTTGACTCCTAACTTATAGCATTGGCCTATGGGAGTCTCACTCTCAACTATTGTAGTTTCCAATGTTGGCAGCCCTGTTTTGTCTTTGAAGTTCCACTGGACAGCAAACCAGTGTTTCTTCAGGCACAGCTTCCCAAGGACACACACGCCCCTTTGCGCCGCTGCCTTTCATTCGAAGTTAAATTCCCTTCATCAGCTGGCATTCATTTTTTATGTTTTGGTCTATGTCACACATTTTTTTTTTCATCACGGAGATGCAGTGCGTTGCCAGGTGATGAGGGGTGGTAATCCTCCGGACCCGAGGAGGGTGGAGGAGGAGGAGAAGGAGGAGGAGCAAAGGCGGAGTTTGATTTTGCAGTCGACCGCTTCACAACAATGGTGACGATTGTCGGCGTATTGCATTGATATAACCTCCGCGAGGTATGGGTCCTAAATTTGTATAGAGGTCAAAATTAAAATCGTATATCTGAGAGCTAAAAATTATGATAATTTAGAGAGGGGGAAATAAAGGCGTATATTGACATGAACAGATCCCAGTCGAGGCGCCTGTGGGGATTAATGCTAACACACCGAGCTCTATTTCATTAGCACGTCGGTCGTGCGTCGCGTTTGCGATCAATTAATGTAATTGCTCGCGGAAAGTAGGCCCTTGTGGGCCCAGTGCGCACCGGGAGTGTATTCCCAGCGGCAACTATAGTGAGCTCATTGCCAATTGATGGGCGCCCGAAGAACGAGTGTCAATTTAACGCCTCTTTTAGCCTTTTCAAAGCTCAATGCACGTTGACCTTGTGTTCTTGATTCATTCTCTCCCTCCCTTTCTCTCTCCATCTAACTCTCTATCCCTATATTCCTCTTTCTTTTCGCATACTACAGTACTTATTTCTTTTCTCTATTTCTTCTCCTCGTATTCACCAATCTAAAATCTTATTTTGCAGTATAAATAACATACATTTTCTGCATATATTTCTTCACAGTCGTCCCGCCAGCTATCTTCATTTGTCTTCATCTTTGTTCTATCTTTGACTTTACTGCATTTACGGCCACGCATTCTGCAATGCGCTAAATATTCTTCGTTTATGTACAGATCTAATAAGACTATGCTAATACGCAAGCGAATTACCAGTAGTCATTTCACAGTATTATCATATCAATCGTTCATATCGTAAGTTCTTTTTCCTCCAAGAACTGTTCCGTCAACATGCTGAAGCGGTTCACTTCGATTTCTATCTCTGCTGAAGAAAACTGGCGTGAATGATCTCCTACTGTTGGTTTTGAGTGGGTTGAAGCATCTTTGATCTAGACAGAGAAAGGAGGATCATGATCTGGTAACGCTTTCACTGACTGCCAGGGGTAGAAAATAGTCAAAATGTCTGTGCATCATTCTTTTTCCTCTCTTCTTCTTCTTTTTATTATTTTTTTTCGGCCGTCAATGGATTGAGAGCCTTTTGTTAGTGTTCGAAATAGCATCAATTGCCACCTGCAGACTGCAGTTTACTTTATGCGAGGATAAGATTTTCAAACGATGGCATGGATGTTATATACTGCTGGAGGCAAAGCAGAGGGAGAGAGAAGAGGAGATGCAACGATGGCGAAAGAAAGATAGGAAGAGAGGGATGGAGAGGGAGGGGAGAGGGGGAGTGAATGAAGATGGTGGGGCGGTTAAAAAGACATCAATGAGAACACTCCTGAATGGCACCCCGCTGGGGTTAATCCTGTAATATGAAAAGTGATAGCGACATGATTGCCAACTTATGCTCCATTTGTGAGATACACCCAAAACCCATCACTATCTGTCATATCTGCCATACATACTCGACTTGATGATCGTGATTAAAAAAGGCCTACTTTTCGTGTTATTCGGAGTCCGCATTAAAGTAGGGTGGGTGTGCACGCACAATGATTGGCGCTCTTACGGAGCGAAAGACGCGCGGTTGTTGAATGTTATTCTCCTGATGTGAGGGAAGCGCCGCCATAGCTGGACAAGAAAGATATATCCCCCATGCGCTGCTTTTTTGTAGGTAATACAGGAAATATTAACCTTGTTATTCCTCCATGTAATCCACTTATACCCATGAAACAAATTCCCCAATTACTCCAAAACTAGGGGAAGCGGAATTTATGAGGCTTAACCCCAAACACAAAAGAGACATCCCAAAAGATCGAGTCCACGCAGGCCAACAATATGGCACGGTCAGTTTCCTTGGGTGACTTCTCAAGAATTAATCGACCCCAACCTACCTTCACATCACAGTTAGATGCACAAAATGACCGGGGAGGGGGGTACAATTCTGACAAGCATAATTCTTTTAGGAGATTAGTGTATGAATACATAACGATACAGCTTGTGGTCCTTAAAGACCTTTTGCTCTGCAAAAGCGAAGCAGGATGAAGGTTAGGATTATAATCATCCGCCCATTTTATGAATTGATGCAAGCACAACGAAGTAAGCATGTTTGATGACGCGCCCTTGAAAAGTAGGCACGATTAAAGAAAAGAGAAATAAAGATAAGTCTTCCATGAATGTTACGTCCATAGAGTAGGCACTGACGATGATGAAGTATTTATCTCATCTTTTTGAGATTGGCATGACACTCATAATATTTTCACTACTTTTAAAGGCAGTTTCTTTGCCAGGGCGCGGCAGGAGGGACAGTTAAGAACTACTTTGTTGTTACGCCAAGATCACTATCAGTAAACCTTACCATTCCAAGATCCCGCAGGGTTTTTATTCCCACAAGAGATACGTGGCGAGAGTATTTTTTTTTCTTCCAACTGCTATTATTTCTTTAAGATCATAGGTAACGGCAGTAAATTTTCAAGCCATACATTTCCTATTTCATACATTTTCCATGTTCTCTCTCTCTCTCTCTCTCTCTCTCTCTCTCTCTCTCTCTCTCTCTCTCTCTCTCTGTCTTTGGCTTTTGCATTTTAACTCAGTTAATGTACTTGATAAAAAGGGAAATAGAAGCTTGTTTGAAACCAGTGAGCATGGTGAGTAAAAAAATTAATGTTAATGAATATATAGATGAATACACTCCAGGCCACTTCTAGTCAATCTCGCTTCTTCTCATATCGCTTATCTCATTAAATATTAGCATCAAAATGTATCTTAATCAATTCCTCTTGTCAGTCATGTTTAACTCCTTGAAAAAAAATGCCCAAGTTTGGATATTTTCTGGAAAGCCTTTCTGAGAAAACGAAAATGGAAACGTTATCGTCACTTTTCACATCTGTCGCAATAAGGTTATTTTCACAGTTTATTATCAGGGAAGATGTATTTTGCCTGTCTTAAGCTACTCTTTGAGTACCTACGTGTACATCAAGTTTTCTACTGTTATGATGCCTTCAAGTATCATCATTAAAACAAATGTCAACATCGAGGTGCGGGAATCTCAAAGGTTTGAAGGAGAAATTTTTCATAGAGAAATTTCTTTGAAAAGGGAAAGGGATATTTTTCATGATCGGTTGTTAATAATGGAAAGATCGGATTCAATGTTACAAACGAGAAAAATGTGTTACTTCATAGCGCTCTATCATAATCTTCGTGATATTAGCGAGCTTTAGATTTGCGACACAAACGCTAAGACGACGCAGCCTCTCGGGGTGGACAATGGAAACAACTGTCTCGCCCATGTGCAGAACATAATTTTTGGCCTAATTAGTGTCGTCTTATAGCAATCGCGTCGCGGATCTAAAGCTCACTAACATCAACTGCGGCGCCCCTGTGCTAATCAGTTTGCCGATGTGATCGGTAGCTCGTATGTGAACGAGAAACAAAAAAAAAGTGAAATTTGTACACATAAATTATGTTACGTTTTGTGTGCACATGGTGCAAGACTTAATAATGCAGAGTTGTTAATATACGGTCACATGTCTATTCTGTCATTCAGCATGCGATGCCTTCTGGATGTCATGTAAATGTTAATATAGCAGCAATAAAAAAAAAAGAAGAAGGTTGGTATAAAACTGATAACATCATGGTGTGCTGCGTTCAAACTAGTGCAGCGATTAGTGATAAAATGTATAGTATATATTCTTCTCCCTTATTCATTTATCTGTCATTATCCAATCATTTGTTTGAATATGTGAGTGCATGTACACATGTATGATTATATATACAATAATACATATCAATACAAGTATACATGCATAAACATACACACACACATACACGCACACATACATACACACACATACATACACCTGTACATACATAGATGCATACATACATACATAAATACATACATACATACGTACATACATACAAAATGTTATGGATCACATGTGTCTCATATCTCACCTTTAGCGGTAAGTATAGCTCTACTAATCAAGGTTATTATTGCATGGGTAACCATTCTTTTTCTTCCCGATGTCAAGGTGTAGACAGTAGGCCTACTACATCTTTTTCGGCAGGCATAACCAGAGTACCCTTTGGACGCAGAAATTCACCGCGAGATGGATTTGGGAGCGGATGAGAGGTGGGCTGGAGCGGCATCAAAGTGGCTGGCAAAACTCGAAAGGAGAAGGGCAAAGAGAGAAAAAGCGGGGGGGGGGGGGTGAAGGAGATCGGGCGAGAGATGAGGAGAGGGGTCAAGTTATTACCCCTCTGCTGAACTTTTAGCAAAACGATCAAACATGACGAACAAATCCTAACAAGGGCTTGATGATGCCTGCGACGAAGGAAAGGCCGCGGATTGCTTTCACCGGAGACTTTTGAATTTACGAGCGGTAAGCCGCTTCGCGCCTACCCGGCGCCACCAGCTCACCCTTTATACTAGAGGTAGGGAAGAGTATCAAACAGACTGTAGAGGGCGGTGTTTCATTACCTGATGAAAACTGCATCTTCAACTTCTCCTCCTTTTTCTCCTCCTTCTTCTCTCGCACGTCCACCGTCTCATCATCGGAGGGAAACACGAGACCATACGCCACACACCCTCAATAGAGACCAGGCGTGGACCGTGAATGTAGAGTATGAACCCCTTTTCTCTCCTCCCCCCCCCCCCCCCCCTTGTAAAATTGAAATTTCAATCTGGTGGCGACTTTCTCGAGATTGTGGTTACGGTTCGGGGAGAAATATTTGACATGTCTGAGCCGCGATGTACTTGCGGAATTTGACACCGGGATCGAGTTCTCTCTTTATCTCGACTCCTCCTCGCTCGCGTTTCGCGGCGGCGCGCGGCAGGTGAACCTCTGACGGTATATGATGCGGCGCCGCGACACCGACTCCGAATGGCATCTCGAGCCGCGGCGATATCGTATACATTTGGATCTGGTTCTCTCTCCCTCCTCCTCCTCTCCCTCTCCAACCCTCCCACATACAAAATCGTTACCTTCACCCTAGGACACATGAGGGAATCTTTTTTATGAACCACCGTAGCATTAATGATCGGACACACCCAAAACTATGCTCCCTAAACCATTACCGGAGCAGGCGAGATAAAGAGAACGAGAAATATAAGAAAACATGCTTGAGTTTGCATGAGTCCATGGATGAAATATCCGTGGATCCGTCACTACCGATCCTCTTGAGATTCCTCCCGTACCGTGGCGTCTATTTCAGTTTGGCTGGTGACTCGAACACCCGCGTCGTTCGGCCATACTTCTTTACCAGAGCGCCAGCGCCACCTACGTCTGCTATTTTCGTCTGTCGGGCAAGATGCTATTACATCATAAAGATAAACTCGAAATATCTATCGCTAGGTATGTGATTTACACTCACTGTGAAAACAAGAATCTGGAATAGTCCTTGTCTCCAAGTTCAGTGAGATTTTCCCGATATTGGTCTGATAAACATTTTTCGATGTATGTAAAATTATGTATATTTTTTCTTTGTTCATGCTATGTTTTGAACATTGACATTATTTGTTGAAAATGAAAATAAATGAAATGAAATAAAATGAAATAATGAAAGAAATCAAGGCTCGAGTTCTGAAGGTTCCATAATTATGTTGAGTCACTTGTTTGAATTGAGAATGTGAAGGATTTTTTTTTCTTTCAAAGATCCTCGTTTCCAATGGCACTTTGCATAATATCGTAGTTGAATTCGCCCTCTACTTGTCTCGTGAAAATATTGAAAGGGGTCTTTATTTAAAAAAAAATGAATTGAACGTCTGAAAAAGGTCAAGCGCCATGTATGAGTTACCAATAGATGAGATATGAAATCTGCTTGAAGACTGATTAAATTAATGAAGTGAGTTAGCCCTCGAAACATTGCGTCGTCGAAAGGTCTCTCAAAGAAAATGATGCAATACATTTCAAATAATGTGATTAAATTGTTGTTGCTTTCTTTAAGGTGAACCAGAAAATGTGCCAAAGCTCTATATGTATCCATGTCCTCCATACTTTCGATATACTGGAGCGATGATTCATATTTGCTGCTGTTGTTGTTGTTGTACATTGTGAAGTTATATTCTGTTGTGTTCTCATTTGCTCTTAATTGGGCCCCATTGAAGTTTAGGTTAATCATGTTAAAGACATCTGGAAGCATCTCATCGTCAAAATATTCATCTAGCTGGACAAGTAATTATCACCTTTTTCTAAAAGGGAAACGATCCCTTGCATGAACTTGATTTCCTTTAGGGTGGTTTTGGTTCATCTACTTTATGACAATTGAAGAAAATGTCATTGTCATTGCAGAAAAAAACAAACCACAACAGATGTGAAGTATTTCATCGAATGAACGGATCCTGACAGTAGCCGTATTTGTAATTATGACCACGATCGGAGAAATATGTATGTTTTAATTGAATGACTGCGCTCTTTTTGCTAAACCTTGCCATCTTGAGAACGCATATTCAAGTCGCATTTGCGCTTGCGAAAAGCATATGGAACCACTTGAATTTAGCAAAATATGACAAAATGTATCAGGGTTAAGATGAGGTAAATATGTATAAGCTGTGCCTGTAGGCTGTATTTATTACGATGAGGCCAGCTCATTTCATTAGACACCAACATTGCCACATAAATTGCGATTATCGATTATGATGGCGGGCAAAAAGATAGCAACACACGATCATTTTTTTGCCACAATGAAAACACCTGAGACTTTTGTTACTCGCCCAACCTCACTCTCTCCGTCAGTACCTCCCCTCCCCCTTTCCCCCTCCATCCCCCTCCCCCTTCCCCTCCCTCTTTCTCCCCCCTCAGCTCTCCCCTCGTATCATTGCTGAAGGTGAGGTTCCGGGCGTCAAACGGACGGCTAGAAACTGGGTTATTGTGATAATGTTGAATTATGATATGAGAAAAGCGAGGCGTGTAGTTGGCCCATTTCTCCCGGTCCCAGAGGATTGCCGAATCTAGGTTAGATCTCAGAGTGATTTCTTTGGCACACAAATGACAGAAGAAGAAGGAAAAAAAGGTTGGATGGAAGTCTTGTCTTTCGGCCGACTTGGGATGAGATAGACTTCATTTATAGCTCCAAGTTCAGAGCCACAGTGACGTCACAGACTTGAGGTCGCTGCGCGTCTGGCCCGTTATTGGCGAATTCAAAACCTAGATGAAATAATTGAAGATAGCGTAATTAAGAACAGAATATCTTTGAACTAAGAATAATACATGCGCGATAAACATCGCTTGAATATTGTCGGATAACATTATGCGCTCTTGGGTTTGTTTCAGACTCTCATGTAAAACCTGTTTGGTCATAAATGTAACATCTGCTATCATGTAACATAACACGTGGTTCGTTATATATATGGTCGTTATTGACCCACTTTTCGTGTGTAGAGATTTAGAGATTAATTGTGCGTTTGTTCAACTTACTCTCAACCTTTGGGCTAAGATTGATATCGAACTTTCGATCAATCGCGACTCCCAAGATTGTTGGACGGCTTGTTGGTTTCATGGTGGTCGTGTTTCATCGCCATCAACGGTCATCCGTAGCAAACGAAGCTTTCATAAATCATGTTGAGTTCTTTACGTTTCTGATTTGTTAAGGTTCAACGAGATTAATGTGCTACCATTTACTTCATAAGCATCGTAGCTGAATACACGCCTGTAATAAAATTACCCCACTCACAGTAGTATATTTGCTGTTGCGAAAGACAACCACAGCATTGGAATGATGAAAGTTTGTTGCGAAACAGTCACACTCCAAACTCTCTATTTGAGAGTGATTATAGTCTGTATATTCTGCACAAGCTTGCCAGTACATCTCCCTGTGTTTAAAGTCCCCGACAGTATTTTTCTTTCCTTGAAATAGATAAAGTCGTTCCATTCCAGTCAAATACAATGATCACTTTATCTAAGAATCTCTAACATTATCATAATTCCGCACCCTGAGCTCTGATAGGACGTGTTTTATGTGCAGTAAGCCGAAAGGTTTAGTTACCCAATATATAGGTGCATATTCTTATGGCGTAATTTATAAACTTCGGTCAGATTCCGCCTGCGTATACATCACAAGAAAAGCAAATTTCATATTCTCCATAAAAATGTATCTCTATAGGAAAGAACGATAACAAATTGTTGAGGAACAAGCAGTGGCAACAAGCGTCTCATGGCATAATCCCTGCAAACATCATTACCGCATTTTATTGTACCGTTCTACGAGTCAAGAGTGATATTAATCATGCGTTGTGATTTCAGCGAAATTCCTCACTCAGAATAATGATTGATCATTTGCCAATTACGTAAGCACGGTCCAACCTCGTGTTGTCAGCATTAATTCTGAAATGATATAGAATAATCATCGTATAATCAGTATTCAGGTAGTTTCATACATTTACACATGACACCCTATATAACATATAACATTTTGAGACTCCAAAGTCAAAAGATGTCATTTAATTAACAACAAAATAGATAGATAGATAGATAGATAGATAGATAGATAGATAGATAGATAGATAGATAGATAGATAGATAGATAGATAGATAGAGAACGATTAAAGATAGATGAAGAGATAGATGGATAAATAGATAAATACATTGATTGATTGAAAGATAATATATATCGCAAAAAAAACCCCACACAATTAAGACTGAAGAAAACTCAAGCTAACAAAAGAAAAAAATCGAATAAAAAAGAAATGATAAGGTGTCCATGCACCGTTATAGACCATGAAAGTTATGGACTTGTTGGGCGTAATCCCGCAGTGCGAACGATGCTAGGGTACGGGAGGGAAAAATATGGCGCAGTTTCGCGGCTTCGGATTGAGAAGCTGGATGCAACGAAATCTCTCAGGCGCCATTCGAGTTGATTAGTTTTTATTTATGGGGAAGCGGATTTGTGCCATAATAAATAATTGATATTACGTCCGTCGTCGTGCTGCGGCGATAAAAGAGAAAAAGGGTAAATGCTACAAATATGAGCTTTACCGGCCCCGTCATAATTTCGTCCACCAGTTAATACCTGCCGCGCGACGTAATACCGGCGAAGTGCTGGTAGGGTGTACGGGCGACAGCCCCGTTACCAATCCATCAATGCCACGCTCACACGGACGAGTCGCCTCCCTACCTCTATCATCCCTTCGAATCTGATATGATCCTCCATACTCATAATTCGTTATTATTTCCCCCACCTAGAGCCCCCGTTAATGACCGTGCAGCCTTCTCTCCTTCTTGATTTCACAACTCTCTCTCTCTTCTTCACCTCTTCTCTTGCCTTCTCACCCCTCCATCCCCCTCTCCCCCTCTTTCTTCTCTCATTCTCTCCTTCCATCCCTCCGTATTCCCCAATCCACTCCTCACCATTTCTCCTCCTGAGCTGAAGATAGTCGACTACCCATCAAATACCTTAATCCCCTCTCGATAATGCATGCCCAAATCCAAACGGCATCGACGCTCGAAATAATCGCACTTCTCACTGCTTTTTCTACAAAGCAAAGCAAAAAAGAAGACAAATATGAAGGGAATTGATATTGCAGGTAGTCGTAAGCATCTCCAGCAAACCTGTTTACATCTTTAATAACCTGATGGCACACATTTTTGTTTTGATGGAGGGTATACCAACCTTATTGTCCCCTCTCCCCCTGCCCCACCCTATCCGCCCCCGCCCCCTTTAGAATGGCAATTTCATCACGACCTGTAAGATGATTCTGCGAAAAAACGGGTCTTCCTAAATACCTCCTATCAATTCCTGCATCTTGGAATCTGTCGATATCAAAATATTTTCGGCTCGGTTTGGTTAGCAATCTCTCTCTTTTTCTTTTCTTTTTTTTTCTGCTATCTTTTTTTTTTCCTGCTGATATTCTGGAGGTTATCACCAAGAGCTCTCGTCACATTCTGGCTAATACTGTCGGAGTCTTTGGTCGCGTTCCCGCCGTGTGATCTTGTCGCTACAATCAGTATGTGATGACGGCCAACGCTTGGCGACTATGTGATTTTCTCTCGCTTTCCAATCTCTCCCTACCCCCCCCCCCCCCCTCCTTTACCCCCAACATCCTACAAACCTTCTCGAATATAAAGAAAGGGAATAAGAGGGAGAGAGAAGGAGAGACTGAGATAGAATATGGAAAGGACGGAGAAGGGAAAATATATAAATTTTCACCCCCTCAACAAAAGAGATGGGAAACCTCTGCCTCTCTTTACGTCGTCGTAGCGGTACCTCTCAATTCATTAGCCCAGATTGTTCTATCAGAGAGAAAATATGAGCGGCTTATCAACACCCGAGATTAATAACATATCTCATTGTTGTCATCATTGCGCGTGTAATTAACCTTACCCCGAGCCGCGACTAAGCCGTGCGTGTTATTTCGTAAGACACATGTCTCGTTCGATTGATGGTGCTGCAGGCTAGAACAAATCAAGGGTGGTGGTGGAGGGCTGGGGGGGGGGGGGGGGGGGAGGGGGAGGGGGAGGTAGAAGGTGGTAGAAAGAGAGAGAGAATGAAAACGAGAATTTCCAAATACAGCAGGGACTGACACAGCACGGTTCGGTCAGTAAACAATCGTGTCCATATGATACATGAACCAAATTATTTGAGACGGGGAGAACAATCATGAAATTAAAGTGAACATATATTGTCATTCTTACATATGCTTGCGATATTTCATTTGTTTGATCCCGGAGAAGCTGTCGTTGGTGGTGTTGTTTTATTGTTATTGTTGTTGGTGGTGGTGTTGTCGTTGTTGTTTGTGGTGGTGTTATTGTTGGTGGTGGTGGTGTTGATGTTGTTGTTGTTGGTGGTGTTGGTGGTTGTGGTTGTGGTGTTAGTGGTGGTGTTATTGCGGTTGGTGGTGGTGGTGGTGGTGGTGGTGGTGTTGGTGGTGGTGTTATTGCTGTTGGTGGTGGTGTTGATGTTGTTGGTGGTGATGGTGTTGATGTTGTTGTTGGTGGTGGTGGTGGTTGTGGTGTTATTGTTGTTGTTGTTGTTGTCTTTGTAGCTGTTGCTGTTGTCGATGATGATGGTGTTGTTGCAGCTAATTATTGTCATTACTATTTCTCTTGCGATTTCATCCCATAGCTGCTTCCTCTCACGAGACACACAAATCCGTTTTCCTCTAGTGTTCCCCTGTTATAGCCAAAGACATAAATCACAAACTTAAACACAACAAATCAATGTGTGTACTTTTCTTAACCCCAACCCCCCCCCCCCCCGTATAGTTATTACATAGTAACTCGAAACCGGAATGCGTTTCCTGAAGTATATGATATCAGTCGCAAGGCCGTTACCTTTTGCTTTCCTGTTCAACTGAGAATTTTTCTCTTTAAAGTTGAACAAACAGATAAAATTTGTCATCGTCTCCTTAAAGTCACTATTTACCATTTGCAGATGGAAAAAAAAAAGCTTTAGGGCTTAGAAATAGTTCTTAAATGTGAGTTAGGGATAGAAGCAACCAATGAAAAAATGTTTGTCAGTATAATTAATGTTAAGTATTGCTAAATATGCAAAATGTGAACAATCGTTTTGATAGGATCGTTTCTAGAATAAAATGTCTACAGTTATGGTTTAATGGGAAAATTAGTGATATCATTATAGTGTGGATTTATGGTGAAAATTTTACAAGGTAGGGTGTCTTGTGATACAACTAAACTATACTATATGCATCAAATATGATAATTTGAACAATTTTTAATCACTGCTCCCAGTGGTAAACAGTGGCTTTAATTCCAAAACACACAGGCACGCACGCACAACACACACACCCGGGACATACGCAGAGGTATTAAATTTATGACGAACAATCATGGCACGGCTTCACGATTTCGTTTAATAGATGTTACGAATAACACCATGTCAGAGTACTATGGCAGACCTTGAGCGTGAGAGGGCATTATAATGTACCCTTATTCATGACTTGTACCAAAACAAATCTTTCACGGGGAAAGGCACCTTCATGTAATACGATATCAAGATAATTTTATCTCCGGATACAACATGGAGACATATTTGGCACTTGTAGATCGGGAAGGCCAACGGAAGTTCAAACATTGTGTGTCTCCTATACTCATGGTCAAGTTTAGATACCTTTTGATATTTCTTTCCTTTAATAATTTCTACTCTCTCTTTCTTTCTCTAACTCTCTTTGGTGGTGATTGTTGTTGTTTCGGCAACTGATATTTCCGATGCCAAATACTGCTTATGAAGTAACTTACACAAAGAAATTACACAAGAGAATTACACATTGTTTTCCTTCCGATACCATAAATATCTTTTCAAACTCTGCGTTTTAGTGGGACCTTCCATTTCCATTCCCATCCTTAATTTGCTTGTACTATATAGGCCTACATATGTATATAATGATATTTACAAAAATACAATTGTGGTTTCTACATTGTTACTCATTTTCACATGCATTTTGTCAATTTATGTTTTTGCAATTATTACAAATATTATGTTCTGCTTATACATTGTATATACATTCTCTGTTTATTTTATGGAAATGAAAATAGATTTTAATCTTGAATCTTGAATATACGATGATTTCGTTTTCATAGGTGATCACACAACCTACACCCTTCAACCTATTTTATATACATATAGTGAATGGTGTATTTATTACAAAATTCGTGATTAGGTTGAATCGGAGCCTTCTGCCATCCATTGATCTCGTTATAGTTCAAGGTCGTGAATCACATTTTTTTTTTGTTCTTGCAAGGGGAATCCATATCTAGCCGAGACAATTCAATGTTGTGAATACAGCATATTTACTATAGAAACATTCAAAATCATGTCTTAGGTATTTGATATAATAACACATTTGCTGATTCACAGATTATGAACATGTAGATAGATAAAAGGATAATGTGGTGATGGTATGTAAAAATGGCTAAATCACCAGTTGGTTTGAAAAACGACATGATAATGCAAAACATAGATTTATTACATAAATCTTATATAAATGTTTCCAAATTAAGGATGACATGACAAGGTTGTTGAGGCCTCGTCTGCCAATTTTACGTGTTGCAGTAGGGGTTCACGAACTTATCACGCGGAAACGAAACACGTACAAACGTGATCCGCCTGCGGCAGTTTGTGCCCTGAAACCTGGTCAGTAAAATTCTCATGGGGGCGTCTTACAATAATCATATCACTCGTTACGTCAGTAGACGTCATACAACATCATTTTAGTTTGAGAAGAGTTACATAGGAACGTTATTACGTGACAGCGCAACATTTACAATTACATAGCATTGTTGTATACAAGATGCCTGATGGTTGAAAGAAAGTCAACAACAACAATAACAAAAGCATAGAGTTGATTTGATTCATAATTTCGCTCTACTTTTCTGACCTACTTGTTTTCACTATTGTTGAGTAGAAAAAGGACATCCTTTTATATTAGTGATGATGTTTAAGTTTGTGATAAACTGTCGATATCTTGTGCAACTGTTACTTTCTAAGCATCTCATTAATCTTGAAAAAAAAAATGATAAACGTTTCATTGTTTTCCTACACTATGCCGACTAGTAGAGATACTTATGTAAAGACAATTATTTTGTAATGTACAAAAAGAAATCGACAACCCAGTTTCGCTGTGTTCATTAGTCTCGTCCCCCCCCCCACACACACACACACACACATACTCTCTAAAAAAATCGAGTGAAAATATTCACTCTTAAAGGAGTGAATACAAAAAAAGAGTGGATTTAGAGTGAAATTGGAGTGAATTTTGAGTGAAAATGCTCATTTTCACTCATTTTGGAGTGACCTCAGGGATCACTCGAAGATTTAGGAGTGATCCCTGAGGTCACTCTAAAACGAGTGAAAATGAACATTTTCACTCAAAATTCACTCCAATTTCACTCTAAATTCACTCTTTTTTGTATTCACTCCTTTAAGAGTGAATATTTTCACTCGATTTTTTTTAGAGAGTACACAAACACACAATTCATACAATTATAAGTACCCTATATTGTTATTATCATCATCAGTACATCAGACATGTGTATCGAAAAAAAAAAAATGCCCAACCGAGCGATGGTGTTATAACATATGTATAGGGCCTATACATTATACACATTATGTATGATATCTCCCCAGTGGTCATCCCCGAATATAGATCACTGATGTTCTTGGTATTCCAACAACACGACTATATGTAGCCTATAGTAGATCCAAACGAAGTCGCGTACATGGTTAGGCTTGTCGCATCTCCGCTGCGCCATCAGTTTCGTAATGTTTTGAAATGTTTTCAAAACAAACGGTAATGCTCTAGTAAGGGGTTCACAGCAGAGAATGGAAATTGCTCGCCAAACCCCTGTCACCTGGTGAGAGGTTCACTGTGGCCATACCAGCCGCGTAAGAGCTTATATTAGCTGCAATCGTTATGGGGAAATAATTAGACAAATTACGCTACACTTTAAGGCTGGAGGGGCTTTCTTTGGGCATGAGAGGAACAAATTTATTAGCTCCGGCGTAGATTAAAAAAACAAACAAACCCATAAAAAAAATTATTTTCGCATCGATTCATTTGTATACCGATCCCCACCCCCCCCCCCCCAAGAAAAAAAACTTACCCCCTGCACGCACATACGTGTAGTTCTGAATGCACACACACACAAACAGGAAATTGCCGTCGCACAACAATAATTGTTCGCTTTTCCCTTCGGATCATAATATTTACGCGTAAGAATGATGTAAATTGCTCATATTTTTGACGCGGAAATCATCAAAATCAAGCTCTGCTCATAATACTGGTTTCCTCTATTTTTATTTCGTCTTCTGTCGCTACTTTGCTATACGTTATGTTATCATGGACAGTGTCGGCCTCAGTCACTTAAATTGACAATATGCCTATACATGTATTGATTTGTATATTCCAGTGTTCTGTTTGTTAGCTTGTATTGTTTTGTGTATGTGTGTGTGTGTGTGTGTGTGTGTGTGTGTGTGTGTGTGTGTGTGTGTGTGTGTGTGTGTGTGTGTGTGTGTGTGTGTTTTCATATCGTGTATATTTTGATACACTGCCTGGAGAAAAGCATACTGAGATAAAAACCAAACCAAACCAAACCAAGCCAAACCAGACATGCAGATTTTGAACGGTGAAACCGCTGTCCTCCTGTCAGTTTCTCCTAAGCGAAAACTGGAAACCACCACCTCCCTGGAAATTTCAGGATTAAAGTGAATCAAGTTGCTTTACTACTTACCTTTGAAGCATAAAAGACATTTCAAAATGTCTCATATTTTTCTATCATTTCGATTTCTATACCCTAGCATGTGAGTCTATGAAGGTCCATTGATTGGTGTGAGCCCTGAATTAGGACCATTCACTGTGAATCGGGAGACGAGCGCTACACTGTTAACTACAATGTAGATCAAACAGATCAAATGAAGATGTCCGTGTGTCGTCGGTAGGTGGCGTACTTTCAATTCATTTCACAGGACTGAATGTTCGCGTGATAATACAGGCATCCTCATTTCGAACAAATTCCCTCCAATCCACTTACCACTTTACTCTATCAGATGATCCAGACAGACCATGACTGCTTTACTGGGGATTGTTTGGGTTCGCTACGCAGGTAATCAGAGCAGAAAACACAACTGGAATAAATGCACGCCGTGTCTTCACGGTTTACAAATCCCGTGAAATACTGGTGACGGGGCGCAAAGCCGTGAACCATGCTATTCACCGAGTTGATGATTAACAATATTGTCGCTGATAGGAAATATTCAGCTGTTGGACATTCGATATTGCTCTATGGAAATTGTTGTTGTTGTTGTTGTTGTTGTTGTTGTTGTTGTTGTTCTTGTTATTGTCGTTTTAAAGGTATATTTGAAACTCTGTATTGATCGCACCATAAACCTGTTTATCATAACTATTGTAAACAATAAGTATAATTGCGATACTTTTTATATCTTGTGTTTTTATCATTTAAACATATCAAACACAAAGAAGGCATCATTATTTAATTTTTAAGGGAAATTAAGGTGCTCACTTCTGAATACTCAAAAATATCAATTCGATTTCTTTACATCTTTTTTCTTTCTTTTTTTTTGCTATTTGGTTTCTGTTCTTCATGAGTAAGTACAGTTTCTTCATTAAAATGAACATTTCTAACAGAGCTTCATGGCATTGTTTTGGGGAAACGATTATTTTGTGCATCAACAATTCATGGCGATACGTACACGCACACGCACACATACAAACACAACAAAGGTGCACATCTACACACGTTACGCGTGAATACACTGTCGCATAAATTTGAATGATTTGCAGAGCGACTGGTACATTGGTAGGCCATTACGTCACAACTTAGACTTACTTATACAATGGACAGGTACATGCTGACATAATCATAACGAAAGTCGCTGTTCATTGCGAAAAATTAAGTGAGATTCCACGTGGGAGTTTTTTTTTTTTTTTTTTGGCTAATTTCATTTCACACAGCTCGTCTTAAAAGATGATAAACCGAAAAATAAAGGGTATAATATAGTTTCAGTACAATGTTTAATAAAATTATAGGCCTAATCAACTTTGGTGAATATTGCAGAGAAGATGCGTGGTAAATCTTTTTACATACTTGGGGGGGGGGCATTTCATGAAGCGTTTCGTCCGAAAAACTTGTCGCACAAATTCGCTCTCAGCCAATCAGTTGCAAGGATTTCAGTGTCTTATAACCGTTTGTCAGAAAAACATCTGACAAAATGCTTAATGAAATGCCCCCTGGATTGTGTCTGCATATGGAGATCTATCTTCCTTGGAGTGGGGGAGGGGATTGCGATAGATTAAAACCGTCAGTTATCTTTGGCATTGATTGTTAACCTGTCAGTCAAAAATCCACAACAAACCTGATTAACCCAATCGCAGCCAAACCTCATCAACCTCATCACAGCCAAAGGGAAACTCTCGTGTCCAAAAACGATGGCATTTTGAAGGCGAGACCCTGAGAGAGTTAATGCACACGCTATGTAGACCACAAACGGACGTTTCAGCGAAAATCGCTCTATACCGGGACTGAACGACAGGTGTGTCGGTATGTCATCATTCTAGCCATGCACGGCAGAACACCTGCGGAATATATTCCTAGATGATGTTATATCTTTGGAAAGGTTGTATACGTGATGGAGAGTATCAGATGTTACCCTCTATTACACCAAGTGAGATCAAATATAGAAATGTGGGAAAGGGAATGTGAGTGAGAGAGAGAGAGGGAGAGTTAGTTAGTCGGTAGTTAGTTAGTTAATTAGTTAGTTTGTTTGTTTGTTAGTTTGTCTTTATGAGGAGACTGTAAAAAAACAACTACAGGCTTTTGCCAGTCTTCTCCATTTGCAACATTTTGGATTCGATATTTCTCATGTAATTCACAACATTTTTTATTATCCCTCAGTTCACAGAATTTGCTTGAATCATTGTTGTGTTGAGTTTGTGTCATTTTGTGTATTCAAACGTTTTATTGCAATCGTATTTTTGTCGGAAATGAAGTAAACGAAACGAAACGGAATGAAATGAAATGAATGAACTGAACTGAACTGAAATGAAATGAAATGAAATGAAGTCAAATTAAATTAAATTGATTAAATTAAATAAAATTCAATTCAATTCAATTTAGTCAAATTAAATCAAATGAGAGAGAGAGAATGAATAGCAAACTTATGTTGCTGTATATCTTTGAATATACCCTGATCATTGGAAGTAAGGCACTATTGATATTCCAAAACTATGAACGGAGTCATCTTATGTCATGTGCTTGAGCCAGAAGGGGATCACTCTTATACGCCCAAAGCATGGGTTTTGTAACATCATTATGATGAAAGTGATGCGAAACTTCTGGTATTCGCGTCTGTTAAAATGTGTAGCTCACCTCAAGTTATAGAGAACATGATGAGAATGATCGAAGTGGGCCAAGGCCACGGAGTCGTGGGTAAAACTGCGAGAGGTAACGGTGCCAAAAGATCAGATCGAATGAAGGAGGTGCATGGGAAGTGATCTAAATAATGAGACGAGCTAATGTTAAGTACACGTCGTCGCTGATGTCACATGGGTTTGACGCTTTTTTTGAAGGTCTAGTATTTCTGACATCAAAACTATCATGGGGGAGGGGGGAAGAGAAATGACTTAAAGAGAGAGAGAGAGAGAGAGAGAGGTTAGAGTTAAGAGAAGATCGCGTGTTTATGAAGAACTCGGAAACACGGTCGCTGGAGCTATTTTTCGTATCATTATTTTATTTTTCAAGAGAGAGATACTTTTTTGTCAAAATATTCGTCGTGTGTGTGCTCTTAAAACTGTACAACTTGTATGTTTCGTGTCTTTGACGTTAAAGACTGTTAAAGCGTGAAGGTCCTACGGGCCAACTTAGGTGAGATAGCATTGCCAATGTCCCGAACGACATGGTGAAGACGAGCAGACGGTTGACTCGGACTATTGTCATATCGTTGCCTAGCAACCACATGAGAGGTGACAAGTGTCTGAACCTGACGTGAACTTCACGGCGACCTTTTTCTCCTCAAGGATTAACTGGTGTTAAAGATCAGACACCTGGAATAATTCGTCATGTCTGAAGGCGTGAGAAATTAGTGAAATATTAAAAGGGAAGACTCAATTAATCTGATGTTGGCTGTCAAATTACGTCGATCTATTTATGTTCCTCGCATATTTTCCCCTTCCTTTTGTTTTCGCCCCCATGTCTGGACTAACACCAAAAGTGACGAACTATTAAAGTCGATAAGAAAGGAGCATGCCAGGTGGTAGAATGTTCATCCCGATCAAATCCAATTAATGCTAATACTGCTTTGAGAAGGGAAGAAGCCGCGTTGCTACGTGACGTAACGGTCTGCCCGCGTGACATCACCATTAAAGGGTGTCAACAGCGTCACCCTTTAACACCCTTAAACACAAGCACCACTAGTTCGTGCGTCTACAGTATATTATATAGCTGTCTGTAACACACCCCGCCTCCTGAGTTAATTAGCTCAATGACACCACGATTCCTTAGACGTGTCAAGATGAAAATGTAAATAATATACTTATTAAATTGTAAATAAAACTAACATATGAATAACATTGGAGTGGCCACTTAAAAAAATAGAAAAAAAACATGACTACATACGCATAAACAGAAACACGGGAACAACAAGAGACAACAACAAGAAGACATGAACACGTAGTTCGATGTATTTTCATGACTGGGAATATTTTTATTACAACATGAATCAAGAACAGTAGGTTCTTAAATTGAATCTTAAAGAACCGCGTCTATACATAGGAGCTCGATACTTGACCAAAAATGACAAAAAATATTTCATTATTCCAAAATAACTAGAGAGAAAAAGCATAATTTGGTGAAACTTAGCATTAATTGACCCTGGTGGTCGAAATCTAAACTCTAAATTTTATTAGTTCTGGGTATCTCCTCCCCAAAGCGCGAATATTCATCTTGAATGAGTGGGCGAGTTATGATTTTTTTTTCTTTCAAAATCTTTATCACAATATCTTTCACAAACATTTCCAAGAAAACCTCACGCTTCATAACTTTTATTTTCTTATTTGAAATATATTGCTGCACAATGCCATGATTGCGGTACAAAAGAAATCATTTTCGGCGCTAATAGCTTTGTAATGCGCCTTCTCATTCTCTAGCTGCCCCAGGTCGCGGGGGCGTGCTGAATTTGCCGCGTAGTCCTTTACCCCAAATCTTGCCGTCGCTAAAGCAGGCGTGTGCAAAGCGACAAAATATCGTTTTTTAGTAGTAATCTTCCCGCGCAAACACGCTATCTCCCGTGGCTTGCTGTGCCGATTTCCACGCATCTCTCACGTTTCAGCAATCAAGACGAAATACCAGGGAGAGGAGAAGAGGAGGGGAAGAAAATCCAGCGTAGAAACAGACGACGACTAATTATTCGAAGACGCCTCAGGATATGTTTGAAAATATGACTTCCAGAAACACGAATAATTAAATCAGGCCCTCGCTCAAGGGCAGGGTAAAAACTCATTGTCATGGATCACGTTCGTGAAACAGATTTGGGTGGTTCGAAAGAAATTCTAGGTGGGCAAGGACCGTCACGCTCACAGATTATGAAATAGGAAAGGAGAGACAAGAGCTGAAGTGGGGGGGGGGGAGGGGGTGGTTAGGAGCTAGGAAGAAGAAATATAAGAAGAAATTAATATCATATTCGTGCGCTCATCTTGATGTTCTTAATCATTCGTGCAGACGAGGGAGCTGATCGGTGTCACACATTTCGCGCCACTTTTCGCGTAGTCAGGAGTGCGTGAAATGATTGACGGGGTGATCATCGACAAATAATGACCTTCATCGTTGTGGGATGGACTTGGCGTCTCCCTCTCCCCCAAAGCAGATTCTATCATGTTTGACCAGGTATACTCTTTGGTCAGCCGTCCAATCACGTATTCATATCTACCGATTGATAATAACACAAAAAAGGGCAAATACACGTGTTTATAATAGATGTGTGTTACATTACTTGGTAATCATTTTGTGCATTCTTTCTTTCATTTGTAATTATATAGAAAAAAGTCATGATTTTTTGTTTATATTGTACTCTGTATATAACTATATTATGATATAATGTGGAATATAAAAAGATTTCATTTCATTTCATCAGATAATTTACATCTATGACATTAGTTATAGGTATTGGAAATATTTATGTAAATATATGTGAATATCTATTATGATTGATAGTTTTTGGTGTTAATTTATGCTTTGGTATGAATTTATTACGGTAACTTCATTATTTCTTGAGGCTTATTGATTTTATGTAATTTGTAATGCAAAATGTTATTTTTCATCTTTCTTTTATAATCTCCTTTCCTAACCACTTGGAGGCTTTTTGCAATTTGCGGTATAGAAATTATCATATACAGAAA
This sequence comes from Diadema antillarum, assembly GCF_040938485.1. Lineage (NCBI taxonomy): Eukaryota > Metazoa > Echinodermata > Echinoidea > Diadematoida > Diadematidae > Diadema > Diadema antillarum. The sequence goes on along the minus strand of NW_027271528.1, from coordinate 575,050 downwards.
TTTCAGAATCATTCCCCTCAAGTATAATATGTTAAAAAAACCATTACAGGGTAACTGTTTATTTCCTAGAGGGATAACACATCAGGAAATGACAGTTTTCAATTCTAGTATTTAAAATACTACGGGCATTTTATCATCAAGCCATTGTATAAAACCATAAGAAACAAAACTCGTTAGAAGTTGTTTTTTCTTCTCCATTTGTTAGGAATATCATGCTTTTCTTAATATTTGAGGAGTTTGATGCTGCAGTTTGGAAGGGACCGTGTGTCGCTTGACCATAATAATTGCAGATATTGCTACCTAGATTTAGAACGGTTAATTTTTACATATGGATTCTCTTTACTGAATGAGTCAAATCAAAGTCAAAGTGCGGTGAACAATTCAGAATTGTGCAAGAAATAATAAATGTGTGGAAATGTAGAGTTCTTCATGGATTCCCGGAACAGTATGATTTTGATCAAACTTACAAAAATACCATATGGATGAGATGATAATAGCCTTATAATTCCCCTTTTGCGGTCCGGAGGTGATGTGCTAAACCCACAATTGAACTCCTGTCGTCTTGCAAGTCACAAATCTTCATCACATTTCCTTCTTGACTCGAATACAAGACGAAAACGAAATTATCTTTCTTTATATTTTTTTTCAGAGATTTAACGATTTAGTAATGATACATTTGTAAACGAGGAGAGTGGTTACAGTAGCTGACCACCACCACCACCAAAAAAAAAAAAAAAAAGATGCTTTGTAATAAAAAAAAAAGTGACAGCTTCATGGATATAGGCCTACCAACAGGAGAGTTGTGGTGATTGTGATGTCTTTATCTGCTTGTCTAAAACTTCGAGGTTCCATAATTTTTTGTGCATGTATTGTCAGATTTTGATGAAACATTTACTGTTCTGTTTGTTTTATTTTTCTCTTCGCATTAAAGACAGTTGAACACGGAGAGGCTTTTCAAGTTGAAAGTGATGACATTAAGCTGACCATTGCACTTCACCTTGTAGGAAATATACAAGTGTATCATTCGTCAAACGAACCGAAGATGTGGTAATCCCGTCATATCTTGCTTTCTTTTTCCTTTCTTTCTTTCTTTTTTTTTTGCCTTTTTGGCTGCGATACATACATCTATAATCTGTATCTATGCTGTCTGCATAATCCATACGCTACTCCACATGGTGAACTCTCCTTTGATCCAATTGCGAGAAATCCCTGTTTAATGCACCTCGATTATTGTCAGACCAAAAGACCATACACTCAAACGAACTGAAAAAAAAGACCAATCTGAAATTCTGATAGTAGTCTTGATACGCGCGAAAGTAGTACAATGTAGCCCCATGGCATGGTTATCGTGTCGCTCTACTCTATTTGCCTAGAACGGACGCGCAGCCACAACTGAGCCGATGGCATCAAAGATCAACGCACTAAAGAGAACACGCCACCAAATCTATTTCCCATCTACTACGATCTCAACATTACCTTTCTATCAAGACGGCAATTTCTTCTCCTTCTCTCCATCTCCATCCATCCACCCATGTGCTCCCTCATCTTTTTCCCCCACCGTCTGCCGATCGCGTGAACCTTCTGCCGATGTCTCCCCAAAACTTGGAAAAACTGTCCTAGATTTGTTAATGACGATTTATCTCGTGACCTAATATTGGCATTGTGTTCTTAATTAGCTCTGTCGCCACTTGGATGTGAGGTGCAAGAGGGGCGCGCCTCGGGTCGGCGCGCGGGGTCTCAAGAAAACGATAGCGACGATCGCACATGCTGGATCGATCAGACGTCGCAAACTGGGTGTCGTCTGACTTCGAGATTTCTCGTCGCAGTCGCATTTTGCCCGGTTAAAAATCGTTCCCGCGTTAAAGCGATTTTACCCCCTGTTCGGATCTGAATTAGTCGATTTGTACCACTGGTGGAATCGTTGACAAGTTGTGCACTCTATTTCCATTCTTTGCGTATTAATTGATGTTAACTCAGTCACGTACTCGAGACAAACTCTACTCTTGTTTTTGTATAGAAATCGAGTGATTACGGTGACATTGGTAGTGTTGCATATTTTGACACGTGATTATCATTCAGAAAAGCGATTTCAGACATCAGCGCCTTCACATCAAGCCGCTCTGTCTGTGTTTTGCTTTTGAGGAATACTCTTTAAAAATGCGAAAAGCATCAATGTTACTGGAAAAAAAAACACCTACGGATGTTTCATCAAGCATTACTTCTGGAGCATTTTTTTTTCTAATTTAAGTTTCCAAGGAATGTGAAATGCTGGGCTAAAGAGCAGTCATGCTACGGGTATGAAATATACTATCATTCCTTTAATCAGAAGTGTAAGTGTATATCATCCCCTACAATTCCTCCTTCCATTCTAACTAACAGTTAGAATGGAATACACATGCAAAATCATTTCATGTAAGTTTATTACAATTTATTTATCTCAATTATTTTTCTGCACAATTTGTACTAAACAGCAATATTTGAGAAGATTATAGAAACACTTAAAAAAATAACCGAGATTTCTGAAAATGTAAAGAAGATAGAGATATTTGGATACATGTTTATTTATTTTATATATACTATCGTACATTACATATCTTAAAATAGATTTTTTACTGCTATACTTATTTAAAGTCAACTTAAAGACATCTAAGTTAATCAAAGGATTCAAATTTCCAACAATGCGTATATCATGGTTATAGTCTTATCTAGGATTAGACCAAAGATAGTAGAGTTAAACGTCTTTGGATTAGACTCAAGATGAGTGATGCCAGTTTCGTTTGAAAATGTACATTGATATTATTAGATTACAATCAAGCTTATTAAGCTTTGAACCGAATTCGAGTATTTTTCAGTGACTTTAAGTATTTTTTAGTGGTAGATCCTACCATTTCCGTTATTTTTCCGTGCATGCTTTCTCTTTCTGCCGCATAAACATTTTACACAGCTCATTTATATGAATATATATATATATATATATATATATATATATATATATATATATATTCATTCTGTTCTGCACTGAAAGTCAATCAGCCGATACGCCATTTGGCGTCTTAATCATACACTGCCCTAATTAGAACAACAATGAGAGTAAGAATTTCTGCTTTAGCCAAGCCCATCCTAAAAGATTTGAAGAAAGAAATAGAAAAGAAAAGAGTCCTATTCCCTTGGCGAGTGCACTCCCTTTATTTCGCTGATTGCAAAATACGACGTTGATGGCTCTCTTCTAGGATGGCGCAAAATGAAATCAACTAATCCTCTCAACTCATTTGTCATTTGTCGCTCTCCGTTCGAAGCTGTCGTTGTTTCGTGCTTTCTTTTTAACCCCGTCTTCTTCTCAACACGTCGTGTTACAAAGAAATCACTTCACATTAATGAAACGACAGACCCTGTCATATGGACTTGTGCAAGGGGGTGCAAACATTTTTACGACTTTTCTCCTCCATGACTTCGTCTAAACATACCTCGTCGAAACGTTGGAATACATGGAGTATTTTAATTAGGTTTAAAGCCCGTTTGTCTTTAATGTTGAGTCCGGGATTTTCGAACATATTTGTCGACTTTACGCTTCTGCATGAGTCGATACTCTCGTCAAAATAATTAATGATCGTCGTAAAATAAGAGGGAAAAGATAAGTGCGTACATTTGGTTAACGTGATAGGGGATTTATGAAGAACTTTGTCCCATATTGGATGACAGTCTGTCTACTTGGATAGATGGAGCTAGAGAGAATTAAATAAAAAGTCCTCGTTTTTCCTCAAAATGTGATTAAACACTTCGTCGGTCACGATACGGCGACGGGCGAGGCGAAAATCGTGACACGCCTTCGTGTGGCTTCCCGATCGTAAGTTGTTTAACTTGAGGTTAATATCCCGCGCTACATTAAACAGATCATTAAAACGCTCAAGTTGAAGTGCGTAATTTCCTCGTCTGCCGAATCGGCGGACGCATTTACGACTTTGCCGATTTGCTCCTCAAATCTATAGGATTTAGTGACATCTTATTTCACGTCGATTTTTTTCCTCCGCAATAATAGTCTGGGAGAGTGCGTTCAATGATCGATTCGAAGATCTTCAGTGTTATCAAATGACGATACAACAATATGTGTCATTCGGGTATAAACCGTTTCTCTTCTTTTTTTTTCTGGGAAATGCCGAGCCAAATCGGCAAACTTAACAGTGAAATCATTGTTTACCCAGCCTCTTGTATTGCGTAGGGAGTAAAGATGGTCGTTTTGAAGAACACATAAATCACTGCTGACGCGATGCTGAAGAATAGCTATTGAGTTGTTCGTCAAGAAGTTCAACAGGATCGAGGATAATTCATTAATTGTCTTAAATTTAAGCAGTCTGTATTATGTATTACATTGTATGTATGTATGTATATATATATATATATATATATATATATATATATATATATACATATATATATATATATATATATATATATATATATATATATATATTGCGTATGTGTTTGCATGTGATATCTGTCTTGTATATATTCAAAATCATAGTAATGTGCATCATTCCTCAAAAGATAATTTGGAAATTTTATTCTTATTTTAACCTCGAGGACACCAATAAAGAATTTTTTCATACCGATTAAATCGTAGGCTAATATCAATGATTTTGCGATATGATTTTTTTTTAAATCCAGATTTCTTCGTAGAAAATTATAGAAGTGTGAAAGGTGACGAACGCGTCTCTCTGACCAGTCTTTCCGCCGTCAAAATGTAGCCAGTGAACTTTATTCTTCAAAGTGCGTACTTCGTGCCATACCGTATGTTCCCCCCCCCCCCCAAAAAATAATAATAATAATAATGATAATAAATAAAAAATACAACGGGACCCTCCGCAATGATAACTTAAAAAAACAGATAATCAATCCAAATACAATTTCAGGGTACAAAACTATAACTCATTGCCCACATCTTACAGAAAATCCCATTCGATTTGCTTCAGTGGTCAAAGAGAAATAAGGAATTTTGTAGAGCATGTCACGAATCTCTTCCCTCCAAGTTCTGTCTATTGTGTTCACACACAAGAGCATCCAAGCGCTAAACTTGGAGGAATCAGACTCATGACATGCTTTACAACAATCCACATTTCTCTGTGAGCGCTTAACTAACTTGAATGGGGATTTCTGCAAAATAGAGCTAAGATGTTATGTTTTAAGACCCTCAAGTAGCATTTAGACAATTTAATCATATTGTGTGTTATCAATGCGAAAATCTGATTGTAATTTTTTTGGGGACATACTGTACATTCTCCACTGGCACAATGTCAGATCTATTGAGGGCGCCCAAACAAACCGATGAGTAGGTGGTAACAATGTAGTGTGCGTTGGAGGCATGTCGTACGGAGTGGTATTTATTGGTTTTGGGAGTCCGAATACAAGAATGATGGTGGATTAAAAGAAGGAATTAAATAAACAGTCAGTAGTCTATCTAATCTGTAAATTTACTGCATGCTTTACAATTTGTTTTATGAATAAGGTGTAGGTTAGCACGATTGTGAGAGATCTCTGTGGTATCATAATATTACCGCACGAACTCTGACTAGAGATCGAATCAAATCCGCTAATCACGTGGCTAATTACTCCTGTGTGACTAAACTACATGATCGACGGATGGTTTGACGAGTGCGCCAGGGTGGTATGACACCCCCCTCCCCTTCTTCCGTGAATGACATAATCACATGGAGAATCCACAGATGAGTATTTTCTTCTCATCTTACTTAACGTGCCATGGTCGCCGAACGGCGACCTTAGTCCTGACGTGCCATGGTCGCCGATCGGCGACTAAGAAGAGCGAGAAAAGCATTGATCATTTAAGTTATTGTGGTACCGTAATGTGTTACACCAAGAAACTGCCAATGATATGTACTGGTAGCTGATTAGTATAACCATCGTTTCCACTGAAAATATGACCATGTTTACATTGGAAATTTTTGAGTAAATACATGATTTTTCAGCTAGATGTACTTTTTTCGCGTCGGGAAAATCCGCAGTGAGCGCACCCTCCGCAAGATGTGTATGGACCAAAAGTCTCATTGGTAAACCACGCGTGTGTATGCTATTGAATCAGCATGTATTGTCTATGCGGTTCCACTCGCATTGTTCCACTTGGATGCTGTCCTGCGGGAAGCTGCTTTGATTTTGTCCCTGAAAGAGGGTCAGCTTTCGTTCATCGGTCAAGTCTTTCATCCTTTTGTTTTGGTAAACGTCACTAATCGTCCCCCACGCTAGCATAGGAATTACGCGCGGACAAAGGCTAGCCGATTTCAATAGAATACGCCCGCCCCCGGTCCGCTTAGACAAAAGGAGGATTAGTAGGTTCTTCCTTCTCAAGTGGACAAAAGACACTCTTCCAGGGCCAGGGACATTACTTCAGTTGCAAATACAGGATCTGGGACTAAAGAAGTCACATTTGGGAATGAATTACTGAGGCAGAAAGAGAAATTGCTAAGACAAAATAAACTGCTAGTATCTTTGGAATCATACAATTCTAGAAGGCAATTTTGTTATCATTTGAAAGAGGAGATGTTGCTCTAAAACTTTCTCACAGAGTCAAGGGAGCGTTCTATTGAAGAAAAACCGCGACTGACTCTTTTTTTCCATACTACACAAAAATTTCTAATAATTTTTTTTGATGTATCAATTATTTCTGCAATATTTCAGGTTCAGATAGAAATTATGGCAAACTGACTACATGACATGAAAGAACAAACATTTTTTGATATATGTTGTGTAGAACTCACTTCAAAACAGTCAATAGTTTCAGAGATATGGCGGTTTTAAATTTCATTGTCGGTCCAATTTCGAAACGTTCTGGCTTTAGGTAAAAACCTCTGGCACGTTAGGGGTTTTGGGCCTGGCACATTAAGAGTTAATCTATTCATGCTTCATCTCCCTTTTTAATGCAGGAATATTTCATTTCGTTCATCTACCTCTGATTGTTTTTATTCATTCTTTTTTCCCATCTCCCCCTCCCTATCTATCTATTTACCTATCTATCTATCTATATCTATCTATCTATCTATCTATCTATCTATCTATCTCTATCTATCTATCTATCTATCTGTCTATCCGTCTATCTATTTATCTATCTATCTATCTATCTATTTCTATCTATCTATCTATTTATCTATCTCTGTCATTCTATCTATCTATCTCTATCTATCTAATTATTTGTTTATCTATCTATCTATCTATCAAACTATCTATCTATCTCTATCTATCTATCAAACTATCTATCTATCTCTATCTATCTATCTCTATCTATCTATCTATCTATCTATCTATCTATCTATCTATCTATCGCTATCTATCTATTCATCTATCTATCTATCTATCTATCTATCTATCTATCTATATCTAAATACCTCTATTCCTCTTCTATTTCATTCTAGCGATGGCACACAGAAAAAGCATAATGACAATGAGATGCTAAAGAACATTGATCTCAGAGAGTAGAGCCGTACTGAGGCGTGATGCAAATCGTTGGAGACAGGAGGGAGTACGTGACCTAGATTCAGCGCTATACCGGGACGGGATCGTAATAACACAGACACATTGACCGCATTTTTAGGGGCTCAACAAAACATCAAAACATCACAGACTATTTCCTTCTGGAAAAGAGGCATCCGTCCCTTCCTCCATTCATCCCCCACCCCATCGTTTTCTTCTTTGTTTCTCTTGTCTTTTTTCTGACAGAGGCGGTGCACGCCATACAGCGTCCATAGCCACGTGGGTTTTCTTAAGGGCCTGAAATAACATCTTACAGACGGCACCGGGTTGGAAGAACGGATCAAAACGGATTCCAACGCTATTGGTTTTCTAAGCGCGGTCTGAGAGGAGAAAGAAACTGAACGATAATCACTCGAAGAAATTGTACATTACTTCATTGGGTAATACGACGTAATTGGTGCGCACTGTTCTTTTTTTCATAAAACAAATAATGACCTTATCCTTTTGCAGACGTTTCTGGCATGGCAATGCGCAAATGAAGTGTAAATCGGCTTTCAATTCACATCTTCTGCATATGCTGGGACGAACAAACAACTCCCGTAAATTAAGATTCCAATGTGATGAGCCGGGGCAAACAGTATCAATGTAAATCTTTGATTTTGTCGTTTTATGGTGTAAAAAGCCTCTTTCGCAAGATCTCTTTCGTACCTGTCTGTAAGATATCAGGCAGTTCAGGGAAGCTACTAAGTGACTCTTTGCTTTTTTGGTCCACTCACACACCTGCTTGAAACGCTGTAACAACTACCAGTCACGATTATGAATATTTAACCCATTTCGTATCAAAAACCCATTAGGTAATAGTCACGGTTTACCAGTTAATGAGGTTCATGAAATTGTTGCAACACCTTGTACACCTTCTACACTGGGTGATCTCTGTTTGCGTTTGACGGATTTTGTAATCAGTCATTAATATTCTCATGTCCAAAGAAGATTTTCCACAGTTATTTTCACATACATTTGTAATATCATCTGCTTTTAAACTTACTATTATCAAAAGTTAACCGACCTATGGCTTTTCTAAAGGCATGATCTATCTGAAAGTTATCCGTCCAGTCTTTACTGAAGAAGTGAAACAGACACATGACTACCTCGCCCTGGGATGAATTCGTCTTCATGCCACATTTTCGGAACATAAAAAAGGTTTGTTGGAAAAGCCAATGTTTTGTTTCTGCAGTGACAGCGCCATCTACGGGGAAACCTCTCACCCCCCCCCCCCACCACCCCCTCCCCCCCCCCCCCACACACACATCCCACGTGCGCGCTTTCTCAAATGGAATATAGAATGAAATGTTAACCAAATCTTGTGTTCAAATGAGATATTTTTCACTGATAAAAGGCAAAAAAAGAAAAAGAGGGTAGATGGGTAAATGTAGGTTTTCCCATCCAATTTCGCACTTTTGTCATTCAATTTCAAAGATTTGTTATTCAATTTCGTCCCGAGAAGCAGGTGGAACGCAAATCCTAACTTCAATTTCGTCAATTGTCATTGTAATTCGTTTTTCGTCAAACATTTTCGAAGACATAGCATTCAGAATCGTCAATTGTCATTCAAATTCGTCCCTCCCGCTGACGGATCGCAGAATGTGAAGATCAAATTCGTCTTTGTTCACACAATTTCACGAATTTTTCATTCAAATTAGTCCGATCTTGTCGATTCTTTATTTTGATGGTGAACCAACTTTAAGCCGACATATTTTTACTTTCTCTCGTAAACTGTATCGTTACACATTATTCCCTAACCATTTGCTTTAACAATACACACGAAAAACAAGACTTCCAACGAATATGATTGAAGGATAAACGACAGTCAAAAGTCATAGCCCAGGACAGTAGTCAGTGTCACATTTTGAACTTTAACTCGTAATGTTCAGGTTTTCGCATCATAATGCATGAAGCAAAGTTTAAATTTTGTACCCTGGAAAGCAGCAAACATAATTATGTTATCCATTCATTGACATTAAACAGGCGACAATTCTACACTTAAATTTTGTCTTTAATCATGTTTGCCTAGAAATCGTTTGTCAGTGTTTTCGTTTGCGAGACGGTATACGTACACATGGTACATGTATGTTTGTTTCAGTGTGTACTCGGATTGCTTGTGTGTGTGTGGGGGGGGGGGGGGGTGGGCACTTAGGTGTATGTTAACTCCTGAATGTAAAATGTGAACGATTACAGGAAAAAAAATACATGAATGACTGGAAAATCACACCGGGTAGAGATATGAGACGAATATGAATGAAAAATTAACGAAAATGATTGACAAAAGACGAAATCGATCCTGCTGTTTTGAGTGCTGCGAGTGAGACTGACGAATTTGAAGGGTAAATGACGAAAATGTCTGCCAAATGACCGAATTGAATGGACTTTATTTGAAAATGAACGACGAAAGACGAATTTGAAAGTAAGATTGGCCTACTCCCGACGTTCCGCGATGAAATTGAAGTAAAAATTTGTGAAATTGAATGAAAAAAGTTTGAAAATGAATGGGAAAACCTATATATACTTCCTACACTCTACTTAAAAGATTAATCATAACTCTATCTTGAAAACAGTGTTTATCCTTCTATCATTTCATGAATTGGCAAACATTTATCGTTTATATTTTTGTAGTATCTAAAACATTGGAAGAGATTGAAAGACATACTGTCATGACTAATTAGGTTGGCAAAATATGGAATCACCTTTAAGATAAACTATGACTCAAGACATTAGTTCCAAGAAATTTGAGTAGGCGCGTGGGTTTTCCCCCAGTTTATAATTGATGTTCCCAAACAGTCACTGTACAAGGCTTCTCTTAGTAACTGTATTACGTCGTTACCAAACCTTTGGTGTTTTTATTGTCGTCATTTTGGCATGACTGTCTGGAGACGGTTCACGTGTGTGGTTTTAACCACTCTCTTATTGACGATAATCCTTCGGCGCCTGGCAGCTATACTTCATGCAGATGACGAAACTCACATTACATAATATTAATTATTATGACACTCTCCCAAATCGGCAGAAGAATAGGTGTAAAAGAGAGAGAAAAATCAATAAAACGGAAATCAAAATTTCTATGGCATTTCAATATGAAGAGCTGCTATTTCTCTTTGATTAATTTCCAGCGCGATATGAATTTGAATTCAGTATTTTCCTGTGAGATAGAAACATATACAGAAAGATAAACAAACGTACAAAACGACAAACATAGACTTTAGGATGTCAAAAGAATCGTCATGAATCATTTCTTTGTTAAATTTCACTTTTTTGACTTTTCATTGAGAATGTACTATGATGCTTATTATTAGAAACAACTATGATGTGGAAATCAAAACTATTTTGTTACGAATCTAAGACTTAAGTTGCTAATTTAATTGTATTATTAGATTTATATCTTTCTTTTTTATGCTCTTAAAATACATGAGTTTGCATACATAAAGATATGTGTTCTTTTTCATTTTCTTGTTTGCTTGCTTATTTCATTTTGTTGTTTTGCAATTGCGCTACTTCAGGAACTAAGACTGAATCTGAAGTCCTTTATAGCTGTTGTATTTTAAAAGACCTGAGATTGTGTAAGTCGAAGCTGGTAAGATAGATAATTTCAATTTGTGTTTCCGGTGGTTTGAATAACATTTCATTGCAATTTTATGCAGATTACGAGTGTCGAGGGGTCCTGTGGTTTGGGATTGCAAACGTACTGAATAAAAATCAAGAATTTTGTATTTCCTACCTTTCTAAGTAAAATATATTATATCAATTAAGAAAGGCAAACATAAATTATATACATATCTTTCATTTTTCATATACATTTATTTCATTTCGACAGTGATATGAAGAGTTTTATTGCAAAATGAGCTAAGCGCCATTTTTTAAAGATTTCAAAGTAAGTCCATCATTAGATAGAGCAAAATTAACCCTTTCTAGTTATACCTCACTTGTGACACATCAAGGAATATTATAGAAGTTATGATTAAAACTATCCAATAGTTTCTTATTATTTTCTTTGTTTTTTAGCAGGTTTAATCATAAATATCTCAAACTTATCAAGAGTGGAGTTAGCCCGTTTTGCGATAAAACCCTTCATACGTTGATTAGTAAAATCATGCATTTTGTATGTATGTACGCTGGATGACGTAGAGACGATTATTTTTCATTAAATATATCTATATATTATGTATGTCAGGGCTGCGTTAACAGGCAAGATAATGACTCCGTACAGCGTCACTCTGATTAAAACATTACTTATGGAATGTAGAGTTACATATGTGTGGAGTAAACTTGAAAATCATGAACTTGACTTAACTTTGAAAAGAAACATGACTACATCTAAATAATCACACAGTAATAACGTGTCAACATATAGCATATAACATACATAACCTATCAAATAAAGAACACATTGATAAAGATCATTCAGAACAGGATGATAGCTTAGCTATGCAATATCTTGGCACTGCTAGGTCTTTAATCGGCAAAAAGAAAATACACATACACATACATATACAGATTGTCTTGTTTATCTTCAGTTATCTATAGCTACGCCTGTACCGCTCCTTCCGACTTCTCATTATCTTATTATATGGCTATTATGACGAAGCAACACTGCGTCTGTATATGGTACACGCCCATCATCGCACTATATATTGATAAATGTATATAATCATTATATATATATATATATATATATATATATATATATATATATACAGTTAACAACAAAATTATTCATACCCCTGAGAAATTATTAGTTTTGAGCAGATTTCTTACAAGTGAAGGATGGAGTGAAAGTTATTGAGTGTTAACTTTTTACTCTTATTTGTCCTCTATAAATTGACACTAATTCCAGTTTCACCTCATTTGCATAACAATAGCAATGTTGAGATATAACACCCAATCACCATCACTCCATCCTTTACTTGTAAGAAATCTGCTCAAAACTAAAAATTTCCCAGGGGTATGAATAATTTTGTTGTTTACTGTATATATATATATATATATATATATATATATGCTTTGAATACCTCCATATGCTTGTGTATACTAATTTACTTATTTTATTCGCATATTGCATTTTTTTTTCTTAGATTGGTGGTTCGAATGCCAATAGACCTTTCAAACCAAAAATTGCACATAAGCATGTCAGTGGCACTTCTACAGACCCTTGATACCGTAGCTGTGCGTAGCTGAAAGATGAAGATATGAAATGAAAAAAAAAAAACCAAAAAACCCTCAACTGAAGCATCTTCTCTTTCCATTAAAAGTTTTATCTTTCTACCCATTTCTCTCTTTATCTCCTTCTGCTTCGAATGCTTCCTCTGATGTACTTGCTGCCTTATTCTAATAATCGCTGGATTATCTTCATTTCTCTTCATCTCGGCCCTCGATTGCTGTCAGCCATGTAACAAATGCCGAGGATTTGCGCACGGCACCCTCGCCTCCCCTGTCTCAGATCCATGTAGGACAGAACAAATACAACGACAAAAGCACTTCCTCCTGCTTTTAACAAAGTGCAGGGCATCCCCGGGGCTACGCTAAAGACGACGGGGCTTTCTGAATATGGACAGGGATGATGGGTGCAGCTGGCGCGCTTGATGCCACCAAACACAGCTCTGGGCGATGCGGTTATAGAGAGATATCAGAGTCACTCTCCCCGTTTTAGGAGGGGATGTTGGAGGAGAGAGGTTGTTTTGGTTTGTACGCAGGAGGATTTAAGACGTGTTTCCATCCGTCTCTAGACTCCCCTGTTTCATCTCCCCCTCCCCTATTTCATCCCCCTTTCTTCCTACCTTTCTAGGTAACTCTGCTCTCTCCGCCTCGCAATCTTTGTCTCTGTCAAAGTTAAACGGTCATACCTGACGGAAGTGAGGTGCGGATTTAGCAGCATGACTGGTTCTGCGATGACTGACGCCTTGATCATTAAACGTTGTGGAGGCGGGTGGGACTACTAACTTAGTAACTCAAAATACTCCATGGATATAAGGCTTTCAAAGCAAAGATCGACGATGTGGGCATGCCCCATCTCCAAACATGGAAGAAAAATTTCACTTTAAAAAAAAACACCAACTATAATTTCCAAAGATTGTTATCTGGTGTGATCTCATTAATAAGAGACCCGAGAGGAGTCTAGTCATTTCCTTGTCAAAGGTTATGTAATGGTTACGTTTCCCACGTCGTTATTGACTTGGTAGCAGTTTAGAATCTCTTTGGTATTCAAAGGAAAAGTTCTCCAACACAAGCACTCTAAAAAGTAAAATGGTAATTTAACATTTAAAATGTTGTTCACTCCTCCAACTTTTTTGTAAATGTTAAATCAAACACTCATAATGCTGGATTTACAGTTTCTGACATTGTACTTCAACACTTCGAGTGTTAGATTTAAAATTTGACAGAAGGCTGAACGAGTGACAATATTTAAAATGTTAATTTACCATTTCATTTTCAGAGTGTATCATAATGGATTATGAAGATGAAACCAAAAAAATGCTGACAGTTTAAGGAGAAAGAAATAAATCAAAAGTAATAGATTGTAGAAGAGTTTCTAAACCCTAAAAAGAAAACCCTTTAAAAATGCTTGCCTGACTTGATTTCACATGGGAAATGATCATTACTTACTACGTACATTCGAAATGTTATCACCGTTATAAGGATAATTCACCTCTATATGATGTATCTTTTTGTTTGTGTGATATAGTTATTAATCTTGCAAATAAAAATTATTTTTCTTTTTGTTAAACTGTCAATCATTTCATACTCTGACAAAACAGAAAGGGTCATATGATTGTTTTCTTATGAATATAACTATTTTTGGTCTCGTCAGAATGTGTATAATGTATGATTGATGTGTTGTTGATCTCACAATAATAATAGCAATTATTGCAAATTTTTCGTTCCTGTAGTTCTTTTAACTTCACATTCATTAATTGTGTCTGTGTTTATATTCAAATAGGTAAAAACAGCAACTCTGAGATATTTCAGAAGGCATTTCTTTGTCTTTTTTTTTTTGTTCAGCAGAAGAAAGCCTATCCTTCAGACATCGCCAGCCGATGAGTGATATTAGAACTAAAGATAAAATATAGTTTTAAAAAGCATTCTTGCAGCCAGACTAGCGATTATCTCTCTTAATCCATCGAGTAAGCTCGTTTCACGAAGAACCCTGCCCCGAAACTACTGCAAGTTGTAGCAAAGAACGTTTTACATCAGCATTCAGCATCCAGCGACATTAGAATCAACTCTCCATAACTTGTCGCTTGCGGCGCTGTTTTGGACTTCATCTAAAGTATCCCCTGAAGTTAGCCCCAAAATTACTTTGGAGTAATACTTCCTTGGGTTTGATGTTTTGGACAGTCCCTATAGCAACGACCGTGTTTGTCCTTAATCCCCATTAGACTACTTTTTTTTTCTTTCTCTCCCTCCCCACACATCTCTCTTAAAGGGAACGCAAACCCAAAGAGCAATGTGGATTGAGTAAAAGCAGAACACATCAGTGAAAGTTTGAGGAAAATCGGACAATCGATGCAAAAGTTATGAATTTTTAAAGTTTTGGTGTTGGAACCGCTGGACGAGGAGACTACTAGAGGTTATGACGTATGAGTGGACAACAATATAAAGAAAATATGAAATAAATTCCACAAAAATTCACTTTTCTAGCAAAATGACAGAGTACTTGACTAACCGCTTTCAGAAAGCAGGGGGAATAAGTGCTACCCCTAACATATGTTAGTATCAAGTTGATTTAATGTGTAATTTTCATGAAAAATGAATTTTTGTTGAATTCCCTTTATATTTTCTTTATATTGTAGTCCACTCATACGTCATAACCTCTAGTAGTCTCCTTACCCAGCAGTTCCAAGACCGAAATTATAAAAATTCGTAACTTTTGCATCGATTGCCCGATTTTCCTCAAACTTTCACTCATGTGTTCTACTAATGTTACTGCTTTCACTCAATCCACATTGCTCTTTGGGTTTGCGTTCCCTTTAACCTCTCAACGTTGAGCAATTTTGTCATTTGATGTTGCTGACATAGTTCACCCCTTCCCTTTACTGTACTTCCTGTCCTAAGGGTTGTGATTGCTGTTTTCTCGTATCACTCATTACATTATTTTATTCTATTTCATTTCATTTCATTCATTTTTAACAAATTACGAGTCATCATGAATCAAAGCAATATTATTATATAATAATAATATAAACACAATAATATAATTGTGACCTGCTACAACAAAATGATCCTAAAGTCGGGCAAGGTCGATTATTTGAAAATTGCATGACACAATTCCCTAATCTTTTTGCTTTAAATTGATATATAACTTGTCTTATAAAAATAATCAGCTGCGGAGATATCGATGTTTAAAAGAGAGCATGTCGAGACGTCTGGGAAATCACTGTTTCGAGAAAAGCGCCCTAAAAGTTCTCCTTGCGACGCAATCACAATCAAGAGACACACAAGTCAGTATTCACCTCCTGACAATAGAAGGTAAGCCCTAGCAACTCCCAAAATGCTCATTCAAACACAGCGTCGGCGGTCTCCTCACCGACCAATCAGTGACCAGGATGTCAGGAGAAGCGGCTACGCATAGCGCAACCCGCCCGCACGCACCAGTCGACTGGGCAGTGTGCGAGCTTCACGCTTCGGTTAGCGGCAAGCAGCAAACTGACCAATGAGATCACTCTGGTCGTTGTTAGGGGCGGAGCCTATGTGTGGCGCTCAATCCAAATGTTCGAACCAGTTTCTGCTTCGTTGAAACGCCAAAAAAACATGGCCCAGAAACACGCCATTTTTTGGTCTTTCCTTTCATCATTTTGCTTCAAAATTTCGACAGATGATAGAAGACATGTCAGATTATAATAATATGTCAAATTCAGAAAATCGTAAGTTTTGACCAATTTTGATGCTCTGACTTCAAACTCGATTTTCACGGCTTCGACCGTGCGCGACTTTAGGACCATTTTGTTGTAGCGGGTCACAATTGTAAACACTTTTTTCGTTATTTTTAGGCCAAAGAGTTCCCCCAAAACGTTGCTTCTTTTCTGCTGTCATTCAGTTGAAATTGAATATTAAAGTGATTTGAATATATTACCTTAAATATGCACGCCATGCAGGCAAAGTCCTTCTACTGTAGTAATACCGTTTTAATATAATGGTACTGTTCTACATAACTAAACTGAATACTACGAATAGTACAACATGAGCCCGACTGTTTCTTCATTCTAACCCGTCCTTCAAACACGCCCTGACACCCACACACACACACCCAAAATGACGCACGCACAAGCATGAACACTATAAACACGCAAACGGATGCACAAACACTTTTTTTTTGATAATTCTTTATTCGAATTTCGTACCATTCCATATCATAGAGACAGAAATAGTCACAGAATCAAAACATCATACAAAAACAAACTGCTTTTTACACAAACATTGTACACAATAACGTCAAACTTACACTACATAAATAACAAAATGCATTATCACCACCATTGTGCAAACTAATATCAAATTTCACATTGTAACTCTCTAAAATCAAGGAAATGAAATCCGCTTTTTTTTAAACACACACACACACACACACACACACACACACACACACGCACGCATTCTCTCTTTCTTCTCTTCTCCTATCTCTCTATACTTCCGGTTTTTCCATCTTTATATTTCTATCTCCTCGTCTCAACATGTATCTCTTTTTCTGCTCATAGAATATCTCTTTCATATCTGTTTTATCTCCCCATATCTCCCTCTATCTTAATGTTTATCCATATCCCCATTACTACGTCTCTCTCTCTCTCTCTCCCTCTCTCTCTCTCTCTCTCTCTCTCTCTCTTTGTATGTCTCAGTTTCTCTTTCCATCTTTCTCAGCCAACTTTTCAAAGTTAAATCTGCCCCAACGTTTAGCATCAAGGACGTCATCCGTTTCTCCCGCCACATCTTGTTTCTTCTTCTTTTCTTCTTTGCAACCGGCTTATACTCCAATAACTCCCCCATTCCTTGTGGATTAGAATGAACCTCAATGCCGAATTACTACACCTTTCACAAGGAAAGAAAGACCGACTGTACGTAAATCGTGCCCCGGGAGCAGAACTATTTTGCAACGAGAAATTAATCCCCGCAGATTACTTAACACCGGGCCCGCTAATGCTTGCCACTGGTTCGTGCGTATACTCGACAAGCGAAAAAATACTCCGTGTTCGAAGGCTTACATGCACGTCATAATCCTGATCTGTCGTCAGGCGACATAATTACGCGGGAAACAATCGATCCCGCCCGATTTCTGCCCCGTTGCGATCTCTATGAAATGGGAAGTAGACGCGGGATTTTTATCGTTTGAGAAGTTGTTATTCATCCATCACCTATATCCGATACGTTATCACTATTCATAATGGTGATATATCACTTGCGAAAGCGGAAGTTATTCTGTTATGACATTATTTTGTTTGTGTTGAATGCATTCTTGAAGAAACGAGTGCATAGTTTCTTGGTAGCACTCCTTCTCAAGAACTTTTCCTCAACCACAGGACGAGAAACAAGGGTGAGAAGAGGGTTCATCTCCACAATCACCCGAACCAAGTTCTCAGTGCGGCTCCAGTTTCAAAACTATACCCTATCTTACATAAAGCTCTTAGAATTTCATTTTGCTTTGGTCAAAGTGAGAAATGACAAAAGAGTTATGGAACACAAAAGGGAAAGTATCTTTATATACCAAAGCGCTCGATGCTTACAGTGCCGAAGCATAAACTCGCTTTGTATTCGTTAAACTGAATTCAGTAAACGCACTCAATCCATTGCCTACGGGGATCTGCTGATTCCTGTAAAAGGGTATAGAGATGTCAGAATGTCAGAGGTAAATGGTTACTTATTCCGGGAGAAGAGAGAAACTAATGCAGTAGGTCAAAGTTCAAATGCTGGAATTAACCCTTTCATTTCTTTATCAGGTGACCGGCAAATAGAACATGTTCGCAATTGTTTTTAGCTTTTACCTGAAAATGCAAACACTCTCATAAACTCGATAGAGATAAGACACTGTCACAAACAAAAGGTTTCCAATTCATTATTCAGCGGTAGTATTTCTCTGTGTAAATTAAGAATTTGGAATGAACGGCAGTTTTCGAGTTTCATGTCGAAAAATCAATTTACATTCCTCCCTCACCAGTACATTCAAATCTACTGATGATCAGACGATGACTCATCACTTATACACTACTAGAGTCCAGGGCAGAACCATTGTTATATTTTCGCTCTGAATATTTCCAAGAAGACCGTGGAACTGAGTGACATTTCACGGGGCCCCGATTTAAATCTTATACTGCTGACAATAGATAAAACCTTTATGAAATTTGTGGTACGACTGGAATCAGACACAGTGCATGCTGGAGGTTTAGAGCATTACCTGGTATCCATGTTAACTCTTTGTGTGCTTTCAGTGTAGTATGGCATAGAAAACATAGAAATGAGCCTATATACTGTCCAAAGTTCCTGGCACATAAAGGGTTAATCAAAGGTGACCATGATCTTCAAACTTAGGAAATCTGAGATAATTTATATCTTTAAAAATAGTTGCATTTACGTTTAACTTGTAGATTCGTACAGTAAATCGTTGGTGGACTGAATAGGCCTTTGTTAGTAATCACACTGTGGATCCGCATAAAAGTTTTATATCATATGTCTAAATGTTGGGTAGATATAGTTCCTAAAGCAACTTGATAATGATTGTAATGCAATGTTTAATCTCATAGAATAGGCATGAGTACTCATGAACAAACACAAATATGCGGTCGTTGAATTGAAATACAAACGTGGTTGCAACTCTTTAAAAGGATAATGATGATGATTGATATCAAAGGGCAGAGGAGACTTGTCATAGCATCATTGATTCCACCCTTTTGGGTTGAAAACCGCATCTACACTGATGAATGTTCTGTTTCTCTCACATCATTGTGAAGATAGTATTCTTAAGACTCGTATATTTCAAAGGCTTTGCCATAATAGAAGTAGGGATTTTAAGGGATTGGTGGATTAATAATTGGCAGTGGGCATTTCTTACACGGTTGGCGTTGGTCAGCAGAAGAAAGTCCAGTGAAAACTTCTGAAAACTTGGAAGACTTGTGCTGCAAAACTATTAGGCAATGGAATAGGTTGGTATGGGTAGAGCTTGGTCAATGAAGCAGAAGTAAGGTAAAGCTAGCATAACATCAAGTTATGACGACGCTCCGTAAGATTTTCTTCTTCTTTTTTTGTTCTGTCCTTGATGTTGGCGTTTCCTCAAACAAAGCGCTTTAATTCACACCCCCTGCAGTTTCTGATTTCGTATTTTTCAGTTTTTTGTTTTTCAAATCTGGTCGAGGATCAATGATATTATTGACTCGGAGACTCCGGATGGCAGGTGGAAGGCTGAGGACTGGAGCTGCCTATCGAGCTCCCGGTCGACCGATGACCACCAAAGCCCCCTTCATCTCCTGGGTTCCATTCAATTCTCGTCTTACCGCAGTTCGTCTCTCATTAAAGTCTGGTGCACACCGATCCCCCATGCATCATCTACCCCTAACGCCTCGGGTGTCTGGTCGTCATCATCACAAAATACTTGTAAAGTAGCAATGAATGAAAGCATAAGAGAATCCACTTTGTCTAAGTCTTGACTTAATTTTATGATTATCATTCAAATTTGAAATCCAAAGGCAACGGCTGTTCGCTTGCGAAAATTTGTCTAATAGAATGAAAACTAAATTCACTACACACACCCAACACGCGCACACACATACACGCGCGCACACACACACACACACACACACAAACACACACACACACACACACACACACACACACAAAAATACGTTTTGCTGTCGTTGGGTTTTGTTTTGTTTTGTTTTGTTTTTGGTTTAAATTCATACGGTTGATCGCTTTGTGATAAGAACCAAAGATAGCATTCCAGCTACTCTGTCCTCCCCCCTCCCCTTCCCACTTCATGTTTCTTCCTCGAAAAAATGCTTCATCTTGCTACAAAAACCACCCACCCCTCTCTGCGGGAGGGGATCGAGCGCCCCCCGAATGCCAAGGATGTGGAAGAGGGGAGGGGTGCCCGGGAGCGGAGATTACTGGCAGCCTAGGTATTGATGATTTGGCGGACGCTGATCGGCGGGGCTTTAGAAATTTGACAGCTTGGCAGGTGAATGGGGGTAGAGACGACAGAACAACCCGACAGAAATCGATCAAGCCCCATCAAGGCTCGCGTGAAAGATGCTGTTAGCTTTAATTTGCTCGTTATCATCCTCTCGCCCCATGGGATATGCTCTATCTCCATCTCTCTCACTCTATCTCTCTCTCCATCTCTCACTATATCTCTCTCTATATCTCCTTCTATCTACCCTCTCTCTTCCAAACTATATATCTCTCCCTCTGCCTCTTCCATATCATCTATCTCTCTCCCTCTCTTCCTATTATACTCTGTCTCTGTCTTTTTTTGTACCTCTTGTATCCTTTCATTCTATTGTCATGTATCATCTTTATAACACATGTATATAAATATAATATATGTTTGCCCTTTTTTGGAGCTGTCTGTCTGTCTGTACGTCCGTCGGTTTGTCTCCCCATTTTTTTTTTTTGCTCTCCCTATCTATCTCTTTCCCTCTCTCTCTCTCTCCCCCTCTAAATTTGCCCATCTTTTTCCTTCTATTTTGCCATGTAGTACGTTCAATTTTTGCCAATATTCTGCCTCACCTAGCAGTGCAGAAAATGTCATCTTAAAGTAAAGAACTGCGTTCGTCCACTTGACTAAATTCTTGGCGCGTGTTTTGAAGCCTCCGTCTGCATGTGTCCTCACAGAAATTAGCGGCATATACATCTTAATTAGCAGGTTGCAGGTTTTTGATTTGTGCCGCTCTGTTCAGTGATCCAAAAGAGTTATCAATGAGTCAATCCTGTTTTGCTTGTCCATTAATTATATCCTTTTTTTTACCACGTTCAGTTCAGTTCAGCTCAGTGCAGTTCGATTTCATTTCTGTATTTTTTTAAAGGAAATCATATTATGAAAATGACAACACGTGTATCTGACAACAGAATGGGGAAAAAAGTGTTGTATTACATTCATAATGTGATAATCACAATCTTTAAAGTTTGATCAAACGACAATGAGATCAAAGAAATCGACGATACACTTGTTTCCAGGTTAAGAGGAAGAAAAGATGCTAGTACATGTATTGAATGTCCATTCTTTTTTATACGTTACTGCAAAATTGTTGTATACAGTGGCGTATCTAGGGAACACGGCGCCCGGGGCAAGCGCGAAAATTGTGTCCCTAATTTCTGAAAAAGACTAGTGTTCAACCCCAACCCGATCCCGGTAGGGACTTTAAGCAAAGTCCACATGATATGCTTTTCAAGCCCTTAAAAGGGGTCTTTTGAAAGTGATTTAAATGTAATGAATTTTGATAAATTTTGGCGAGCGAACGCAGCGAGCGAGCCGAAAATTTTTGTATTTCAGCTGACAAAACATGGAATTCTTGTCATTTTTTGCTTATCAAATCTTACAATTCTAATCAAGATAGTGACGGCCTTATAGATAACGATTTATCTATACCAAGAAACTGAGTACTTTAAAAAATATTCTAAATCAGGGGGGCATTTCATGAAGCATTTTATCCGACAACTTTTCGGACAAAATTTGCTCTCAGCCAATCAGAAGCAAGGATTTCAGTAGCTTTTAACAGTTTGTCGGACGAGATATCTGACAAATTGCTTCATGAAATGCCCCCCATGTACGCGCGAGTGAGCCGACATTTGTATATTTCCGTGTCATCATGACGTTTTGTTCTAATCTCCTTTTTGTTTTGATAAATTTTGGCGAGCGAACGCAGCGAGCGAGCCGAAAATTTTTGTATTTCAGCTTACAAAACATGGAACTCTTGTCATTTTTTGCTTATCAAATCTTACAATTCTAATCAAGATATAGTGACGGCCTTATAGATAACGATTTTTACCAACAAACTGAAGATTTGAAAAATACTCTAAATTAGTATGAGTGAGTGAGCCGACATTTGTATATTTCCGTGTCATCATGACGTTTTGTTCTAATCTCCTTTTTGTTTTGATAAATTTTGGCGAGCGAACGCAGCGAGCGAGCCGAAAATTTTTGTATTTCAGCTTACAAAACATGGAACTCTTGTCATTTTTTGCTTATCAAATCTTACAATTCTAATCAAGATATAGTGACGGCCTTATAGATATCGATTTTTTACCAACAAACTGAGGACTTGAAGAAATACTCTAAATTAGTACGAGTGATTGAGCCGAAATTTGTATATTTCCACGTCATCATTACGTTTTGTTCTTATCTTGTTTGATTTTTTTGGCGCCCCCTCCCGTATTTTCGAAACCGTTGGTGCCTTCTTTTGATCCAATTGGCGATCGCTTCAGAACGAAAGAAATTGCAGCCGCTGCTCCGTGAAACATTTTGCCTGCTAAACATAAAATGACATGTGTGAACACAATAGACATTGTTATTTTGTCCGCGCCATCATCACATTTTGTTCTCACCTTCTTCTTCTATATAAAATTTAGAGAGCGAGCGCAGCGAGCGAGCCGAAAATTGTTGTATTTCAGCTTACATAACATGGAATTCTTGTGTGAACACAACAAACATTGTCATTTTGTGCGAGTCATCATTATGTTTTGTTTTTATCTTTTTTTGATTTGGTTTTCTGCCCCCCCCCCCCCCCACCATTCTTCCCCCCCTTCCGGTGAGTTGTTTCTTCTTCTTCTTCTACTTCTTCTTTTTTCCTTTTTTCTTCCTTTTTTCTTTTTTCTTTCTTCTTCTTTTTTTTTGCGCCCCCAAGGAGTGGCGCCCGGGGCACGTGCCCCCCTTGCCCCCCCCCCCCCCTAGATACGCCACTGGTTGTATAGTTGTGGTGACGAATTTTAAACTTTGTACATTTACAAGTCATTGAAATAAGATGTTTAAAATAGGCCAATATCTCTCAACAAAATTAGCAATAGTCATATGGGACTAAGGCGTTTATTGTAGTGTATGATATTGATTGCTTAGACAATGATTTACACCTGTATGAAAAAAAAACCTGTTGTGTTCATTCATATTATATATTGTGCGGCAAGACTTATTGTCACTTACCTGTAATAATGACTACTACAAGTAACGATTGTTATTCTGACAATAATATTATGTCCTGTAATTTAATATTATGTGAACGTATTCAATTACTAAATTCTTAAATACTTTTATGAAAAGTACCTTTATTTCTAGCTCTCGACGTCACGTTACGTAGTATTATATATATAAATAATTATATAACCATCTTTATGAACAACGCATTTATATTTATATGCCTCTTTCTATCCATCTATATTTCTATCTATTTATCCCTCTTTCTTTTTTTCTCTCTCTATATTATATATATATATATATATATATGCATATTTTTATACATATTTTATAAAAATCATCATAGTAATGATTGTGCTCCTTCAAATTATCGTAATACACTCATGTGATAAATGTATGTATATTTCATGAAATAGTTCGTTCTCTTTTCAGTGGTTTGAAGCTTATTAACAACAACGACAACAACATGTAAATGAGGAAATGAGTACATGAGTACATGAATACATGAATACATGAATGGATACAATAGTTCAAAATACACTTGCACATAAGTCAAGCTAGACAAATACACATGCGTAAACGTTAGAACTAAACTGGTTTTCATTGGCACATATTACTGGTACATATTACATGTATAGAACAAATATAAAAATACATAAAAATAGGAAAAAGAAAAGAAAGAAAAAGAAAAAAAAAAGAAAAGAAAATAAGAATAGTACGGTGTATATTACAGGATGTAGTTGTCAAAAGGATCAAAGATATATAGCACATAAAGTGCTAGTAAGAACTGATCCCATGAACTCATAATCTGTGGCATATACTGTTCATTTTTCCCCGGGAGGCATTTAAGCTTGAACTCACATGTTGGCACAGTCAAAATTAGTAAGACAACTTTGCTCACAATTCACTCATAGTGTGATTGAGTCATGTGTCAGCACCCACTGCGCGACGTTCCGGTAAAATAATACGGCGATGCCCCTCAGGTCGAGTACCGTTACGTGCACCCATCCCACCCAAAAAACTTGTTCGGGTGAACACTAACCAGAGCTGTGTGGGATGACGTCAGAGTTGTTTAGCTTGTTTTAGCCTTCATCTGGGTGATAAGAAAAAGAAGAACATCAAACAACAACAACAACAACAGGGGGAGACGAATGTTGGATGAGAATATTGTCTTTGGTTCATGGTCGGTGAGTATAAGCTTTGAAGAACACAAAGAATTGGCAACTCAACCAAATCAGCAGTTGTTTACTTTGGGAGTGATTAACATGGTTAACATTAATTTTTCAGTGGCGGCTCCGCTAACAACTTTACACGGCAGAAAAATTTTAATGTGCCCACTTAGTCTTAGTTGCAGGAGAAACCTTCCACTAACTACTAACAGCGCTAGTTTCTCTATAACGTTATGCTTGAAGAACTGATAAAATTGAGTATAGATTTGAAGGGAAGGAACGGTTGATCTACCTGTCAGCTTGTTATTGTCATCTAACACACTTTCATTTATCTCGTTCTCGTTCTCTCTTTGACTGTATGCCTATATTCAATTCAATTCAAATGATTTTTATTTCCGTATAAAGTAATACAAAGTAATATACGTGACGCTTACATGAGAACATAACATCAAAAGGAACTTTCAATCAAGTAATTTTCAACAAAACATGAATACAATTATCATAATGATATCAACTCTGGTTTGAATGAATAAACAAGTAAGCAGTACAATCTTAATTCATAACTTTACATGGAAAAGAGGAATTCACAAGAAATGCACAGCTTGTGAAATTTGTGAATTACTCTAGAAGGTGAGGGCATCTCAAGATATGTCAAGGACTCCATGTATAAAATTATTATAATAATATTTTTTTCCTATCTTTCTCTATGTCTCTATTTCCTATCTTTCTCTGTCTCTCTATTTCCTATCTTTCTCTATCTCTCTATTTCCTATCTTTCTCTATCTCTCTATTTCCTATCTTTCTCTATCTCTCTGTTTCCTATCTTTCTCTATCTCTCTGTTTCCTATCTTTCTCTATCTCTCTATTTCCTATCTTTCTCTATCTCTCTATTTCCTATCTTTCTCTATCTCTCTATTTCCTATCTTTCTCCATCTCTCTATTTCCTATCTTTCTCTATCTCTCTGTTTCCTATCTTTCTCTATCTCTCTGTTTCCTATCTTTCTCTATCTCTCTATTTCCTATCTTTCTCTATCTCTCTATTTCCTATCATTCTCTATCTCTCTATTTCCTATCTTTCTCCATCTCTCTATTTCCTATCTTTCTCTATCTCTCTATTTCCTATCTTTTTCTATCTCTCTTTCTCTACTGTTTTGCTTTCCTTTTCTGTCTCATCCTCTATATCTATCAATCTTTACTGTGTATTTTGCTCTTCATTTTTCTTCAATCACTTTCTCTTCCTTTGTATTTGGAAAGGATGTCTTGGGAGCTTAATTATGAGGTGGCATCGCTTGGTCCTAACATTGGCGTTCTTGTACCAGAAATAAATTTAAGTAGGTTAACACCATGCGTCATGACACCGCAAGTCACACTTTAAGTGGCTGTTGAAAGGAAGAGGGATGAACTAGTATATAGTTGGAGAGAGGGATGGTGCAGAGAGGAAGAGATGGAGACAGAAAGATGAATAGATAGAATGTGGAAATGAATTTAGACAAAAGACCAAATATATAGATAGGCCTATACATACATAGACATAAACGACCACGTGCATACAAGAACCATCATGCATTCATACTTGAATAGTAAAATGATTGTCAAATACGGAGTTAGATAAAGATATTGCATCTATCTATCTATCAATCCATACATCTAACTACCTATCTATCTATCTATCTATCTATCTATCTATCTATCTATCTATCTATCTTTCTATCTATCTTTCTATCTACGTATCTACCTAGCTAGCTTTCTTTCTTTTCTTTTCTTTTGCATCCCCAAGTTTCTCTCTCGTTCTTTCATCTTTATCATCCATAAGAGAGAGAAAGAGAATACAAAGTAAGATAGAAAGAAAATTAGATAGATAGATAAAAGAGAATAAGAATGTCAAATGCAGACAATGATTAGACTAAATTTGTAGGGGAAAAATACTGATACTAGTATAATCTGCTGCACGTTGTACTCCACGGGGAAAGCTCTAGACCGTCCACAGCTATCATCACGCAGAGCCAAAACACTGTTAAGCCGCTTGCCATTTAGGCCTCAAACTGGATTAACATTTTCAACATGCCCTTATCAAAATGTCAGCCCTATAAAGGAGGATTAGATCTATTCATTATGACTTTCACGCGCCAAAAAAATGAGAAACAAAAATAAAAACGCGCGCCAACGTATCCAAAATAATTATTACACCGATCATCCGGCCTGAGTGGCTGTTGGAGAGGTAGGAAGCGGGTGACATTGACGTGGATCAGAGGTAGATCTATGTTTAGTTTTTGGACTTACCTCTTGATGTATCAGTGCCTTGTGTTGGTGTCAGTGGCGCTGCCTCCGTCACTGCCGCTTTTGTTGGTGTTATTGTCCTGTCATCCTATCTGCCATTTATACAGCTATCTTTCTCACTCACTCACACTATCTATCAATCAATCATTCAATCAATTTATCTATCTATCTATCTATCTATCTATCTATCTATCTATCTATCTATCTATCTATCTATTAATCTATCTACTGTATCTATCTACCTGACCAGCTATAAAGCTATCAATGAATTAAACAATATGTCAATTAACATATTATCTATTTACCTATCTGCCAATCTTCATATCTATCTATCTAGCTATCCATCTATCTGGCTAGCTATGAAGCTTTTTAGCTAGTTTGCTTATCCCTTATCCATGTGTTTTCTGCTTTGATGTTTGATTTATTCATTCTGTCGTTTGCCTATCAATGAATTATACAATATATCAATTAATATATCTAAATATCTATTTGTCAATCTATCTATCTATCTATCTATCTATCTATCTATCTATCCATCTGTCTATCTATCTATCTATATATCTATCTATCTATCTATCTACCTGACCAGCTATAAAGATATTTAGCTAATTTGCCTTTCCCTTATCCATGTACTCTCTGCTTTGATGTCTGATTTATTCATTCTCTCGTTTGCCTATCAATTTATGATACAATATATCAATTCATATATCTGTCAGTCTTGATATCTATCTATCTATCTGGCCAGCTACAAGGCTATTTAGTTAATTCACTTATCACATATTCCTGTGCTCTCTGCTTTGATCTTTGATTTATTCATCCTTCGTTTGTCTATACCAATCAATCATACAATATGTCAATATATTCATTCATTTATCTATCTGTATATATATATATATATATATATATATATATATATATATATATCACTCTGTCTATCTATGGATCTGATAAATATTTGCAATTAATACCTATATAATGTTTTATCTGTCTGACTCTTATTTCGTAAGTGAGGTTCATTATTTTATTCCAGTGTTTTTTAAATGCCTTCGCATAATTATTTCGTTCTATTTTGCTCATTGTTTTTCTCAGTCCTATACAGAAAAAAATAATAATTTACTGAGCATTGCTGAAAGCCGACATTATCTATATATATTATGTCCGGACAAATACAAATGAAACTAATTTGATTACAATCTATTCACGCCATATCAAAACTCCGTTTTTACACTCTCCTTTGCTGCCCTTCCTATTTTCCTTTTCTTTGTCAATCTAACTAATCCTTGTATCAATCTGTCCAGTCTGTCAAACTGATTAGTGAATGTACACTCGACATTGTCAGAGAATGTGAACAATATCAATTATATTCAATGATCTTGAAAGAGTCAGAAGGAGTTGCCATTTGAAAGCAGGCCGTATACAGGTAAAGTGTCTAACTTTTACAGACACTTCGATTCTTTTTTAATGCAATTTCCCCCAATATCCCTCATCTCATGGTACTACGTGTTCATTGGTAACATAATCGTGTCTAAACTGGTGGGACGATATTGTTGATAATAGTTTAAGGAAAAAGCTTCGCGATGTCAGATACTATGTATTAAGGTCTGATATTGCTGATTGGCACCCCTCTGTTTCAACTAATAAAGGTGTATGATATGTAAGATCGCCTTCTGCTCTGTCTATAAAACCTCATATAGGCATGAATATACTAAGCATTTAGAAATGGAGTCAACTAAAGTAAGGGCATCTTCATACAAGACATAATATGTAAAATAGTTTTGATGAGAAGGAGACTTGGCTTCCATTCTTATGCAGGAATGGAGCACATTTTGTCCGAGAAATGAGTGCAACATGTTTCTGCTGTTCATCTAAAGAATGACATAGCTGTCAATTAGTCTTCTGCCCCCCCCTCCCCCGTCATTACAAAGCAACCACCTCCTCCTCCCCCCCCCCTCCCCATCACCACCACCACCCTTTTCAAACTTTCATAGGACGAGATACTAAGGAGCTGTCACTTTCAATTCGCCCGACAGCCTTTCTTTCGATTTATCATCACGCCTTGACCTTAATTTGTCGATGAATATAACTGCCATGCTCTACTTAACGCTTCCTGTTTAGAATAGCTCGTTCCCAATCCATCACGAGAAGGAAGTTCGAGAACAGAAGGAAGGAGGCTGGGAAAATATGAAAGAAAGAAAGAAAGAAAGAAGAAGAGAAAGGAAGATTGGGAGACTGAAAAGGCTGAGGCATCAGGAGAAGAGAGAGATAGAGAAAAAAGCCAGCAAGAAATTGCGGCAATCAGATGTCGGATATGAAAACGAAGATGGGAAAACATGACAACGAAATCGATCACCCATGCAGGACATGACTGAGCACGAATCATAGGGGGGCGTCATCATGCGACAGACAGGGAGAAAAATCTGCTGTCTGCCCCGGCTGGCTTTGGCGGGAAACTTGTTGAGCAGAGCTGGCATAAAGGACAGCTAGCGTGGCCTTACTTGTTTTGCATTTTATAATGTTATGCGGCAGCACTACACGCCAATGTCAGTGTTCTGTTATGTTTGGGGGTTTTTGTCGTTGTTTGTTTTTATTATTCATCTGCTTGACGTTTCTTTCGACTTCTCGTAATGTTTTTCCTGCAAGGTGTGTGCATGTACATGCCATCAACAATTTCGATCCACAGCAAATAATATGCACCGAGTTCAGAACATAACCTGAATTCATACACACACGCACAATCACACAATCCTACCACATGTGTATAACTATTACTGTTCTTAAATTCTCATTCCATCTTTCAGTTTCTGTATTAGGGCCTACCATTGCAAACGACTTTTAAGACCTGTTACATCCCCTATTACCTGCAGACAGGGAAGATCTACCTCGTATTTCAGTGGTAATGTTTGCAACCACTGCTTGCTAACCTATAAGCCTTGAGAGTTCCGTTGAACAGAAAGTCACGTAAGAACTAATGGGCTTCGACTAGACCTGCACCGGTTCGGCCTACCGGTTGTCGACAACCGCAGAGGAAGAGTCGCCCCCAGGGTTGATTGCTATACGCAACATGTACAGAGGATGGAGATTTGCCACGGGCTGATTCTCGTAAGTGGGGAAGAGACAATCATTCCACTTTAATCCCTCTAATCCACGCCGTCTGGCTCCGTTTGAGATGAGTTCGCGCCATTTCCGACTTTTTCTATTTTGCGTTGCCCCTGGTCTGACCATAATTTCACAATTCCAAAGAGGAGAACGGATACATATCATTTCTTGCGACAACATCTCAAAGTCGGTCTCTGTTATTGCCAAAATTAACGGAGAGATGGGAATATTACGTGCGCGCAAAGAGTTTCCAGAAAATTCAAAATAGTCGGTCATAATTGCTTCCAATTGGCTTCGAAACCTGTCAAAACAATTCGAAAGGAACCAACATGATTCCTTTTCCTCATCATCTCTCTCTCCCCCTCCTCTCTCTCTCTCTATCTCTCTCTCTCTCTCTCTTTCTCCCTCTTTTTATGACACAATTTCTCTTTCTTCTATCTCTGCTTTTCTCTCCTTTCTCTGTTTTTAAGGCCACCTCATCAGATAAGTTTACAAAGTGACAGTTTTTTTTTCAAGTGATGAGAACACTACCATTAATTGCTACTCTGAGTTTTGCGTTGGAAAGTTGACTTTTTCAGTTCGATTTAATAATAAACATATCTTATTTTCATTTACAAACTTCACTTTTTTTCGTAGCAAAGGAATAATGTACATAGACGATACATTGTGAGATGTACATTCTATGCAAAATGGCGAAACTTTGAGTTGCGTGTATTTGATCCTTGCAAAAAGCAATAACTCAAAAAGCGAAAATTCTGAGGCCATTATCCTCGTCAAGCGTTTGCTTATAATGACGGTCTCCTGTATTTCTGTTATATCCAGGGTTGCTTAATTTGTCTTTTGAACGGCAAATACACGGGATCCTATTTTTGCATTAATATGCATAAAATAATGCCTGCTTGTTTTCATTGTGCATTGTGTTAGAAAGATAACTAATGTTGGATATTTGAATTAATCATTTATGTATTTTAACTCTCAGATTCAAATCATACTGTGCGAAATTAGTTCGTTCAATTGACTTTGTATTTCATTTATGTATGAAAAAGAAATTCAGAAATCAGATCAAATCAAAAAGCAATAACGTTAATATCTCGAAAGAAGAGCTGTGACAAAATAGACCGAATATCAAGTTATGGATTTTCAAATTCTTACAGTAATAGCATATCTTATCATCACAATCTGAAGTGCAGGCCAGTAAAGCAAAACAGTAATCTGAAGAACAGTAAAGATCAACTTGTATACCACGCTTCAGATGAACTGAAAATAGTTTAATAGTTTACGGATCCCGCGTATATAAAACTGTGTTGCTTGTGGTGTATTGGCAGACATTAATGACACGACCTCCCCCGGGTACTCTGTGCCGAGGCGATGACATAAAGCCCACACCTGAACTTTGCTCCTTCCAAAATAACTGCTGGATATTTCCCAACGGGGGTTACAATAAGAGGAACGTTTCCAAATATCATCACAAATATTTTTACAATAATCGGTTTAGATGGCCTGGAAAGGTGTATTGATAGTTGTTTGCCCTTCAGTGTCAAGAGTCATGCATCCATGTGATGATAAAACTTTTCGATGAAGAAGAATTTTAACGCATGTCAGACAGGAAGCCAATGCCTTTTTTACCTAAAAACCTCCCACGCTCTCATCGACGTTTTTCACGGAGGTTTTCCTGGCATAGCTTAAATTTCCCGTCCTCTTTTTTCACTTACCTTTCATTCTTTCTCTGAGTCCACCACCCCATCCCCACCCCCTCCACATATTCGCTGATTTTCCCTCGTCATCACGTAATGATAGATTTGAACTGAACCCTAAAGCAGCGAAGCAAAAGTGCATTTGGAATCTGTTGAGACCCGCAGTTTTTGTTTCTTGTCTTTTTTTTTTTCAAACTTCATCTTGGGTGAAGTCTTCCTCATTCGTACGTCTGTTGAATGCAAACTCTACAAGGCTTACAGTCTTGTATAGATGCATAGATATAAGAATAGATAGATAGATAGATAGATAGATAGATAGATAGATAGATAGATAGATAGATAGATAGATAGATAGATAGATAGATAGATAGAAATTCGCTTCCATCATATGTACTAGAAGCATTGCTGACGTAGAACTACAAAATAAGTTTACCTCTACAACTGACGAATATTCAAGCTTAGGCATAAAACTTCCTGTGAATTTCTGTCTTTTGACAGAAATGTTCAGAAAAAAAAAGACAAGGTCAGCTATTCATTTCCCATCATCAAAACGCTCTATTGAAAGCCATTGTCACCATTGTGTTCCTACAGAGTGAATAACAACATGTGAGTTCTACAATTGACAATAAAAAATGGACTATGAGGATAAGGTCCACCGAGTCGTAGAGGACGCTAGACCACTTATAAAGGTGAACCTGGTCATGTCAGGGAGGTGGGAATCGAGCGATTCCGATTTCGCTCTTCGATACAGCTAAGAGGCTTTCAGCCCACTTTCTCAACACACACTAGCACACAGTAACCTTAAATCAAACTCAATTCATTCCCCTTTTTTATTTACATTCCTGTCGTGTTTATATAATTCTTTCTTCTTGCTCTTTCATTTTGTCCTTATGGTTTGTGTTTTCCTTTGGGGAGGGTTGATTCAAGAATTAGGTTCGAGAAGATTACTAATCACCATATCAACAATCGAATTGCACAATTATTATATAATTTCCTGGGGGGGGGGGGGTTAACAGAAAATCTTTTCACAATTGATAAATGCTTGTCTCATGTAAAAGGTCACACACTGGTAGAATTATTCAAAGTTGCTTTAAAGAAACGGCCTTACTTTACGATTGAAATAACAACTAAAAGCACATGCCGTATTTGCCATTAGACTCTTATAAATTAATCATGATTTCGCTGTGTAATTTTTGCTTTACATCTCATCACTGGCGTCGCTCTATTCCATGCATCAAATAGCTTTTTGAAAGTTTGAAGATGATAAAGACAGGGAAAGAAACACTAAAAAGAAGTTAATTGGGGAGTATCTCTCTTATCAGATACGTCATTTTATCTTTTAAAAGCTCACTATACGAAAGGAAATGGAGAAAATAATGAACAAAAGGCCTCACGGTCACATTCGTACAATCTCCTAACTGTACATATGCACGTGCACTAGCTTTCTTCGATGCTTTGTTCTCAAGCTTCAAATATTCTAACATTCTAAGCTTGTAATATACCGCAGAGGGAAAAAAATCATGTTTTTACTGGAAAATGAATCATCCCTATCCTGTAACGTCACATGATATTAAGATGAATGAAAATAAGATTTAAATGATGATCAGGGCCACATAATCTCATAATTTTGTTAATGTGCAATGGAGTCTAAAATCCTATTACCTGCAAGAGACTAACTTTAGCACGCAACGCCAAAAAAAAAGAAGAAAATTATGATAAGCTGTCCAGAATGACTATGAAATTTTTCTCGTCCTGTAACCAAATCCTCGCTGCCTGCGCCCACACCGTATCCTTCAGTTCACTGTCAACCCGCCACTTTGTTCGCAATGACAAAACAATTAGCGAGAAAACCCAAACTGCAGGTGATATTTCATCAAGTTATGTCTCAGCTGTAGAGAAGGGGGAGAGAGAAAGAGATAGATAGGGAGGGAGAGAGAGATATGAGTGACAGTATATTACAAGAGAGACATGATTGTCGATCTACATGGGGGAAAGACAGCAGTGCCGCGCCGCCTAGGGATCGCGTGCCGAGTTCGGCCGCCCTCTTCCCCCGATAGCTTCCTACAACGTGCCGATGGAGGAGATTTCCCCTCCAAGAAAGCCGTTATTTCCGACAGAGTAAAAGTACAATCGCCCCTTGCATTTTTTTCTCTCTCTCTATTCATGATGACCGACAACTGTTTCTGGAATTATATACATGTACATACGCCCTTAGGCAATGTACATGAATTTACATAACAGTGGAAATGAAGTAATTTGTTCATGCGATTAAGGTAATTTCTCATTCCATAATGGGATATATAATTTCTTTACACGATAGTGGTAACTTCTGAGAGGATACTAAGAAGTTCTTACACAATGACAGTAACATTATGGTTGTATTTTTCTTTTTTTATTCCTTCTTTTTTCTTCATTTATGGTAGATATAAATTTAGAATATTTCAGAAGATACAAATCAATACAAATATTCATACCACCTGGTCAACAAACACCCTAAACAATGAGTTCACGGCCATAACTGAAGTAACATTCACCTCATCACACTGATACACAAAATAACACTCAACGTAAAAACCAAGATTCATCCCAGCACAATGCACACCGCACTGCACCGCACGTCCTTCGCACAATTACTTCCCACTCAGTGAGTGGCAAGATTTTCTTTATGTATCTCTTTATTGTGCCCTTTGCACAATTACCCCCCCACTCAGTGAGTGGCAAGATTTTCTTTATGTATTTCTTTACCTGGGGCCATCATCCTCGTCAAGCTTAGCTTATGATGATGGTCCCCTGCATTTCATTTTTATCATTTCCTATTGCTTCCTTTCATATATGATATTCGTTCTTGAAAAAAAGAAAAGAAAATGTATGTAAGATCCAAACGTTACGAATATTAGCTGTGTAAATGACTATGTAAGTATTTTGTTGATTTGTTGATTTGTATTGATTTTGAAATGCAGAAATAAAAACTGAACTGAACTGAACTGAACAAGACTTGTCAATTTGCACTATCCCTAATAACACAGTAACTATATACACCCTATAGTCACACGCAAACGAGGGAGAAATATCATGATAACACAATCAGAGCATGAGGTGGATAGGCCCCCATCTTATTTGTTACAGTACAGATTCTACTGTACCAAGTACCAATGTTCCTAACGGACCGACAACAAATTGAAAATAATATGCTGATAACTTCTTTTCACATCGATAATGACAAATTTCTCACTTCTTACAACATGGTACAATGACAATCATCGCACATCCTACTTGGGTTTAACGTTTTGTTCTTCCGATTTTGGTAACAGATTTTTTGCCTTTCATCATGGATCGAAACATTAAATCTGGAGCGTTATTCATGTAAACCATTAAGCAATGTGTATGAACTTATATGACATGTGAGCAATGAGCAAATTCAGATGATAAATAGTAGTTTCTTATACTATAATGGAACTCCCTATCACGGTAATGGCAAAGTTTTTAAACGATAATGGTTCTGTGGATTATGCGTCATGATCACTTAAAATGATAACGTGCTGCACGATAATTTGTGGTCATATCCCACGAGACCGACACCCACGAGTCATACGGCCCACGAGTTCGACTTCGAAAATAGGTTCAGGGAGTCATACAGTCAGTTGTATGAGTTCGACATTAGGCAAACAAGGTCCACGAGTTCGGCAAGATGTAAAAGTTAAAGGCCCACGAGACCTCTTTTGTGGTGTATATTCATAATGATTATTTCATGTTAAATGGTTTTTGAAACTCGATCATTTCATGCTTTAGAAACCCAACCTGTCCATGCCTTGTAAGGCTATTATATGGCTTATGATTATTTTTATTTAACCGTTTCAATCTTGTTCACCACTTGTACAGTGTTTTCGTCATATTGATAGCTAATTTCAACAAATGTATTTTTCAATGTAGTATGTGTTTTGTAAAATGAACAATTTCAGCTTTTGAGCTGAATGTTCTTGTTTTAAATATTATGAACAAACCTTTATTGAATTGAATTGAATTGAATTGAATTGAATTGAATTGATCGACATTACATCACGGGGCTTAATGTGTCGGTCTCGTGGGCCGTTTTGGATTATAATATAATAGTGTCGAACACGTGGGTCTTGTTTGCCTATTATCTTACTCATGGGCCTTATTTACCTAGTGTCGAACTCATGGGCTGTATGACTTGTGGGCTGTGTTATTCGTGAGTCTGTATGACTCGTGGGCGTCGAATTCGTGACGTGAACCCGATAATTGTATCTTGTATGATAAAGATAACTTCTCATTCGAAAATAGTAACTTCTTAAAGATAATGGGACTTTGAAGATGTAACTCCTTACACAATGGTAACTTTACAAAATAATAGTGATACATGATAATACATGTACTTTTAATACGATGATACAACATTAAACGGAGAATGCATGCAACTTACACCACAACAATAGTAACCTACACAATGATAGTATTAAATATATAAATGATGTTACGAATAGAACATTAAACGGAGAATTCACCTTATATCACATCAAGTTCTGACTCAACGTGATCAACTAATACGTTACAATCAATCTACAATAACGATATACTCACTCTGTTTCTCTCTGCCTAGTCATATATCTGTCTGTCTGACTGTCTGTCTGACAGTCTGTCTTCCTATTTGTCAACAATCTATTAACTATTTCCCGCCCAAATCCACACCATACTCAGATTGGCTGCAAAAGATAAAGAGCAGAATCAGGCGAACAGAATGGCTGACGTTACATCAAAATCGAACGTATGAAATAACAAAGTTATGGATATTGATGGATATCGTAAGTTTCACATGTTAAAAAAAACACACAAGCAAGTATGATTTTTCGCAGGAACCACATGGAGTTATGCAGTTTGCATGAAATGTTGATGCTATGGCTTTATGAGTTTCCTGTTGGCTTTATCTTAAGTCTTCACTTAATCTATTTTTGTTCTGACATTCATTTATATGAAAACGAAAAACTTGTGTCCCGAGCATCAAATGATACGTTGTGTTGCAATGAGATAAAACAGTGATGCATGGATTTCAGGACAAGAGGACCTAGTTCTTACTATATAGGTTATCCACCAAAAACAAACAAACAAGCAAACCAAAAAACAAGATTAATATTGGTATTTTTGTGCATGACACTGGCTACTTTCTGCAGACGTTGTCGAGAGCAACATCACAAATATAAGTGACAACATTTATTTCAAGTCCGATTTGTATGACATTTCCACGATCGACTTTGCTGGCGTGATTTTAAAAGTCATACAAGTCATTGGTGCTAAATTGCAGTTATTATTTTAAGTAGGTCTACTTCAGATGCCTTAAAATCTGATACATACGCGAACATCCAGCCAATACAAAAGGGAAGTGTGAATTCATGTTCAGCCCCTACCCCTCCCCCTTCCTTTCACAGCACAGCTTCCCGCCTTACACGCGATCTTTGCGGACTAAAGAATCCATGTATCAGAAGTCCCCACATGTTACGCATCGCTCTATTTCCCCCAGTTGATGCAAAGAGTCTTGTACTCGAAGTATCATGTTACAGTTTTTCTGCAACTTATTACACGCTTCGTTTCATGTAAATATGCATTTGGTCTCTCATTCGTTACGGTTTTTCCTTCAATCTTTAACAAAAGAAAAGAAAACGACATCGGGGAAGAAGAAGAAGATGATGATGATGAAACTATTCCAAGGCAAGCGTATGGGTGGCTCAGAGGAAAAGGGGATGGCGCAAACGTCAAATTGGTTCCAACGGTTCTAACATGTGTGTTGACGCCCATGAGCATTCCCGTTAGGACTCCACCGTGAACCCCTTGCCGCGGGCCCTACATTCGGGGCGACTCGTTAGCGGTTAAGGGTTCAGACGTCATTGCCAAGCTCGACATCGCTCAATCAAGCCATTCCGTCTTTTCACAGCCCTGGAGGTGAGGTGCGAAACGAAAGAACGCTCAGGGAGGTCTAAAGAGGGAGAAAAGGGACAAACAGTTCTTAAGGAGGTGTACGTGGGGGGCGGGGGACTGTAACGGAACAACAGAGCCCCTTCAACCCCCTTATAGACTGGCCAGCTGTTCGTATGGAAACATTTCTTGCCAGTGCTGCTATTTTTTATGCAGCCTAACAGAATAAGACTGGCCAAACCTTGAAAAATGACCACATCTATACAGAAAACGTAAAGCTACATAACCATTGATTAGTCTGACGGATCTCTCCATTTTTCGCACTTTAAGCAAAGTTATACATGTACCATATTTCGATCACTTCTGTGTTTTTTTTACTACAATGTATAATTACTATGTGGTCCTCCTCAATTGTTGTATATTCTTTTCGATAAATAATGTTCTGTTTACCTTATTCTCTGTTGCCAAAAGAAGTGTAACTTATATGTTTTGTCGAAAAATGAAATAAACTTTGAATTGAATTGAATTGAATTGAATCATACCCTCGCTCTATGAAGGTCACATAATACTTGTATCTTCAGACAAGGATTCTTTTACAACAATATCTAATGTTTTCATGCTTCTCAGTCGCGATTGCAGTTTGTTTTTAAGAGAACAGGAAAAAGTCAAATATCGGAAATATTTGACAAAATGTTCATCTACTTTATTACATATATATATATATATATATATATATATATATATATATATATATGTATATATATATATATATACATATATATACATATATATGTATATATATATATATATACTATTATTATAACTGTGACCGAGCATTAAGACATGAAATATATAGAAAAAAAATTGAACAGTAGGCTAATAGTTTTACTGATGTTTTTATTCACGTTCTACTTCCTCATACACTTCGTATTTTCTATACGTTTCAATGTTTACTGTCATCAACACATTTTGTAGGACATTGGCTTATTCAATGATGCCAATTTCTTTCCACCAGCCACTTTGATCAAAATCGGGCCATTTTCTCTAAATTCCATTAATGTTTACAAATCAAGGTCCTCGTATCTGATCTTGTCTCATGTTCGATGTCCATGCCATTTAAGTCAGTCCTCAGGGGGTCCCGACAAGAAATTGACTCACTGTAGCTAAAATGGTCCCAAATCCTTGTAATTTCATTTTCATTTTTTAAGTTCCACTTTGTATTGTTTTCTTATGTGTTTTTGCGAGGTAAGTTTTATTTTGTGTGTATGTTTGTGCTTGAGAGTACGTTGTAAATGTGGGGCAATGTTAGAAAGCTTTTGACACCAAAGAAGAAAGGAACTGAAGTTCGAGGACGAGTGTTATCCTTTGAAATGATTTCTTGTTTGATTTTCTTTTGTCTAACTTTTTTTTTGCTTCATTTTGTTTTCTTTTGTTTTGTGTATGTTAACTCCTCAGAAAAGTTTGGAAATCAGAGTTTGATCAATTATAGCTCTCTAATCTCAGAAATAAGTGAGTTTATTTTTGTGCTTAAGTAACTGTTCAAGATCAAACCAAAAGCGATGTAACTTAATTATTCATACGACTAACAAAGCATTTTCATAATATCCTTGCACTCCAGTATCATCTGAAGGATATTTGTATGAAATCCTGAATGTTCTCTATAATTCCTCTTCTTTCAGATACATCAGCTTAGTTTTGAAGCCCTTTATCTATCTTTCTCCTCACCCCTTTTAAAAAATGATTCGGTACATCTGGACACGCCCACTTCAAACATCAGGCTCTCTGATTGGTCTCACGTTCAGCGTCATCTTGCTTAACGCGAGGTCTAATTCGACGCGACAGTCTGGCCACGTGACTCCTCCGTAATCAGGTGACCTTTTCACATTTTAAGAGGGTGACGAGACATGCCCTAGTTTTGGTCCTCCTCAAAAGAGTCGATAACATGTGGACATGATGGATTCTCCGTTTAAACCAAATCCGTCAATTTATCTTGAAGTATATTCACCTTTCTTTTCTCTCTTGAAGAACGACTGAAGTGAGTCTAATACAGCAAGTTTGTAGGACCTTGTTTTCGATTTGTTTTGATTTGTTTCCATGTGCCTTTTTGTACTGTTTTCTTGAATGGTTTTGGAAGGTGAGTTTTGCCGTGTGTGTGTGTGTGTGTGTGTGTGTGTGTGTGTGAAAGTGAGTTATATGAAATATTATGTGGATTTGAAATGTCATAAATCTTTTGGCACAATAGAAAGGAAATTTACGATTTGAAGCAAGTCTGAAGTGAGGCTAGTTTACAGCGAGGAAACAATCACCATGATTAAATTCCACGTGTTGAATATTGTCAAATGTCTTTTAATAGTCTCAAACTCTTTTAGGGGCAGATGACATTGATAGCAGCCGTAGCTCATCACTCACACATTAAATTTTATTTTGCTTAGATGTTGTGAAAACGCATAGACAAGTTTATCACAATTATCCCTAACTCTGAAACTTATACTGATTGTTCATTACATTTTTATTATAATGTTCATGTACATAAAATTGTGTATAAGTTGTATCTCCTGGACGTTCCAGTCAAGTTTTTAATAACTTATGACGATCCACACAAAATGTATATGACATATACCATGAACAAACTAAATATATTTACGTATAATGTGTACCTATGGATTCTGTGAATAAATCAAATCAAAACAAATCAATTCAGTTCAAGTTTTTCTTCTCTCTCTCTATACTGTTATTACTTCATTGAAGTGCATGTATTTTTGAAACAGTGTAAACTGCTCTACATCGGAATTGTTTTGTCGTCAATTGCAAATGACATTCTACTTCTTTAGTCTGTCTAACTTTCTCTCTCTCTCTCTCTCTCTCTCTCTCTCTCTCTATATATATATATATATATATATATTGACAGACAATGGACATCTCATACGTGATTTAACAATCATGATACCTATTCTTATGTCTTTATCTAAATATATATATACATATATATATATACATATATATATATATATATATATATATATATAAAGACGATGAAGACAAACAAGTTGACATAATGCATTAGAATCCAACTTCATTTATTTGTAAAAAAAAATAAATAAATAAATAAATGAAGTTGGATTCTAATGCATTATGTCAACTTGTTTGTCTTCATCGTCTTCATGCTCTTATTCCAACACGCGGATAATAATACCATTATGTATATAAATATATATATATATATGTATATATATATATATATATATATATATATATATATATAAAGAGCTTGTTTACAAAAGGCGCTAAATCCATCATTCTTCAATGGATTTAGCGCCTTTTGGAAGCAAGTATGAAAAAACGAACTGGTAATGCATTTTTGGCTAATAAAGCATGAATTTATTCGACTCAAATTTTCTGCGTCCTACTCATAACATGCTTTATTGACCATTCTTCATTTCTTCGTGGAGCCAAGACGTGAAATTTCAACATATAATATATATATATATATATATATATATATATATATATATATATACATGTTCCGTTATGTTTCTTATATTCCCGAAGAGACTTTCGTCAGTTGAAACTATTCTTAACTCTACGCACAAGGTAATCCTGATTATGTACATGCCAATCCCTCTGCATTGACGAAGTTCCTCCTGTACACAACCAATTGTGAAATCGTTGTTTACCATTATATTGAGCTCAGGAAAAAAAAAGTGTACATGAAACGGGCAATTTTTGGACAATGCTTGCCTCTGATCGGCCGACAGTCTTAATTGATCGTGACATGTCATCTATAGTAAAGGGCTGCAATGTCATCACAATCATGATCCTCAATGACACAGTGCTCGTCATTACACGTTATCATGGCAATTCGTCATGTTGCATGAAGGTACTTATCCTTGTCGGGGATAAACAAAACAAGAAACAGAAAAGAAAAACATTGACTTCTTTTTGATAATTGACGCTGAGATTTTGTTAGTCAAATCAAAATTATTTTGACGATAATAAAACAACGACAACAACAACAAAATAACTCTTTTTTTCTGAGTTTTGTAGTCATCAATGACTATAAGATTCCATGGGGCACTCATCAGGTAAGATAATCAAGCCTTATAATGGGGGATGAAATTAGATTGCCAATGCTTTCAAAGAATAGCTTTATCAACTCAGATGGGGCTACCGGTGGAAATGTGGTGCTGTGGTCAAGACTCTGGGCTCTTAAACAGTATACCACGGGTTCGAGCCTTACCCAGTGTGCACATCCTTATATGGACAAGACGACCCCGTCTCGTCCACGATGCCTCTCTCGCCCCAGGTGTGCAAAAGTGGTATACGTGGTAATGTTGCGCTATAACTCTTACCGGAAGAGAATGCCAACACCGAAGGACTACCCCATAGGTACATAAAACCATTATACCGTGGATATGTACAAGAAAGACGATTAATTAGACTTGATTACCTTGCCTGACGAGTGCCCCATGAAATCGTATATATAGTCATTATGACTACAGTACTCAAAACAAAGTTATTTTGTTGTTAGGCATATTGTCGTTGTTTTATTATCATGAAAATACTTTTGATTTGACTGACATATATCTCAGCGCCAATTATTAAAAAGAAAGTAATATTTTTTTTCTTTTCTGTTTACTGTTTTGTTTATCCCCGATAAGGATGAGTAGCATCATGCGATATGATGAATTGTCGTGATAATGTGTAATGACGCGCATTGTGTCATTGAGGAGCATGTGATGTCATTGCAGCCCTTTAATATTAAGGACATGTCGCTATCAAACAGACTGTCAGCCAATCAGAGGCAAGCATTGTCCAAAAATTGCGCGATTCGCATACACTTTTCCCCTCTGCCATCTATATGATGATAAACGCCGATCGATGGCAAAATCTCGATCTTGGGACAACACTTGGACTTCACACAAACAAACAATTCACACAATAGCCTATTACTACATAAAATGTAGATCAAAGAAAATGAGAGTGTAACAGTGACGCACTAGAATAACAGACGTTGCAAGGTTTGTTTATCAGAGTGACGATCTATAAAAGCCAAGCCAACATGACATATAAAGCTGTGGCATAGATGCGCAATGTTGACTAACTATCTGACAGCTATACGTCTCTTTCACTGTCATGTCACGGGGTATGACTTGTTGAAATTGCAGCCGTCACATCAAGGTGCTTTGATCCGTTTAACCTAGATTTCTTCACCATTTCATGGAGAAACAATGAGATCAAACAGTCATCGAAAAAAAGAACGCAAAATATCAAATTCATCGACATTGTTGTGGTATGATTTTTGAAACGTTTTTCAGCCTGTACACTTTGTCTGTGCCAGTTTATTACTTTTGCTGTTCTGCGTCAAAGCAAACAGACGCCCGGATTGCGGTGACTCACCCGCGTATTTTTCACCTCACCCCAAATCCGCTTCTCGCGAAAGGGTTTTGCAGAAGCGCCGTGATCTTTTAGTCATCCCGAAATGTAGCGCAATCTGGTGCTGCCTTCGCGCACTTCAACCTTGTCCCGTTTTCTTGCCGTAATGATGGCACACTTTTAAAAAATCTAAGCTAATCTCTTAATCGCTTTCCAAGTTCACAGCCATCCATTTTGAAGCGCAGGGAAGTCTGCTGAACTGCGTCAGACAACTCGCATACACCCTCAGCGTGTTAAATTTGCGCACTTTTTTCATCTTTCCTATACGTGATCATGATTAAAACTTGATGCGTTGTTGTTGATTTTTGTTTCTTTTCAAAGTCAAGGCCGCGGTATACCGGGCATTATTCCCCGTCCAACCCTCAACTTACTTCCTCTATATTTTGTTTATTTGTTTGTTGACTTTATTTTTCCTAGTGTCACACGACCTTGCTCTTTCGCT
Organism: Diadema antillarum; assembly: GCF_040938485.1. NCBI lineage: Eukaryota > Metazoa > Echinodermata > Echinoidea > Diadematoida > Diadematidae > Diadema > Diadema antillarum. The sequence continues at coordinate 531,391 of NW_027271528.1, read as the reverse complement.
AAATACTCAGTACACTGCTGCATGCCAGTATTTTGATGATCAAAAATTTCCCTTTCTGGTACAGCATTCCAAGTATTTCAACCCTGCGGCCCCGATCGCTCCGCATTCATGCTGCCTTTACATCATTTAATTTTATGCTATTTTTACTTTTTTTCTTTCTTTTCTTTTTTTCTAAGGCAATTTGCCTGATTTTGTTACTTCAGCAATTAGTTATTCTTTATAAGGAGACTGCATACTATACTAGCCCTGCTTTTTAGCAGTCCCCTCAAAAGTCACAATTTTTACCGAATTAATTTTCATCTCACAGTATTTCCCTTGATTGTTGTACTGATTGCGTGTCATTATGTGTTTTCACAATGCTTTATTGCATTTGTATTTTGTTTTAGAAATGAAAATAAGCAGAATGAAACTAACCGAAAACACAATGTGTTTGTGCAATCGATTTTTTTTTCTTGAAATTTCAAGATCACAATAAAAATCTTGATGATGGTGTTTTTAAACGCAACGTTGCTTAGACTTGGTTTAGACTGGCTAGTCTATCCCACTTTCATCGTACTTTTTCATTTAAATAGAGTATCTCAGATATAATAGCGAGATTTAGATCTACAACGCGAACGCTAAGACGACGCAGTCTCCCGGTTTGGACACAATTTTAAACAGCTGTCCTGCGCATGTGCAGAACACCATTTTTGGCTAATAATTCGCGTCGCAGACCAAAGCTCGTTATAAGCCAGGTCACAGTAACAATCTGAGCATGTGCAGATAAAGGCCATTGCAGACCTTCTCTTGAAATGGATTTGCAACTGAGGTATTCAAAACCTAGATAGGGCTTCTTGACAACTGTGTTGTAAATGAACCAGGTGCAGATTGGTACTTACAGGTGAATGTGCATTCTTTTCAGCAACATTAACAAAAGCCATTCATGCAGCACTGATATATGTAAATTAACACTTCCTGCATTATACTGTTTTCAACTGCTCTTCTTGAGGACTATTCCATGTTTTGCAAAGTCTGTGGTTGAAGAGGTCATTGCAGACTAGTGCTAACTGTGAACTGGCTTATTGTCTGTACTGATGTTGGTAAGTGACGTGTTCTCTGGCAGCTGATTTATGTGGATGTTTTATAAGAAAGTGATTGCACTGTTTGCCGTAATATTCGTGATAAGAATTGTGATATAATGATGACATCGATAAGGAAATTGATGATAATGATAATAACAATAATCATCATCATCATCATCATAAGAATAATGTCAATAATAAAAACAGTAATAACGATAATAATAATAATAATGATGATGAAAATAATAATGATAATAATAATATTGAAAATAGCAGAGATGAAAGATAATAATAATGTGATGGCAATAGGTCATAATTGTAGTTTTAAAGAGATGAATAAGCCACTTGTACTTTTGTGAAACTGCTCACAAGCAGCTTCTGATCAAGTGTTGAAAGAACTTTATGCAGTCTTCGTTAAAAAAAAGAAAGGATTCATGAAAAGAATAGAATATGGAGGGGTCTATATCATAGTACAAAGAACTAGAGCATCACAAACAAGGTCCGGACTTTGAAAATATCCGTCAGATTGGGTATAGAGTTGGGTGGGGGGGGGGGGGGTCAGTTACTGTGAGCAAAGAGGGCTATTTATGCATTCATTTCATTTTGGCCATTTGCTAAGTTTAGTGTGGGGCTTGTGTTTTGTTTTTGTTTGATGGGAGGGGCTTGTTTGTTTTTAAAGGGGAAGGCTAGTAACTGATTAGTGGGAATCAGTGGAAATGCTGGGAGATGATTGTTCCAATCCTTATGGGATTCATTCAAGAGTACATTATATATCTATTGTTGTGTGAAAATGATTTGCTTCAGAATGGTCTCATATTCAAGTAATGTGCAGTTTAATGCTTCCAGGTTAGCGTCCCTGGTCAGTGACGGAGCATTAATCTGCACAGTACTTGAATATGAGACCGTTCTGAAGCAAATCATTTTCACACAACAATAGATATACAATGAACTCTTGAATGAATCCCATAAGGATTGGAACAATCATCTCCCAGCATTTCCACTGATTCCCACTGATCAGTTACTAGCCTTCCCCTTTAAGGGGGATTATTCAATTTCCATCCGCAAATAATAAAGTGAAACAGACTAAAAAGCATTCATGAAACAATCATATTGTTTGATCATTTTTTTGAATACATAAGGCAATACGAATCGTAGAGTTATGATATGTACACTTAAGTAGAATAACTAAAAACATCTATGCATGCTTTGAAGGTTGACAGGAAAGTAGGCTTAATATGACGAAGAGTGGTCCACTAAAAAAGCGATCCTTGTATTATATGGATCACTCAAAAACATAATAAAAAACTATACATCATCTTTATAAACAGTTATTATTTATAGAACAAAAAATACAAATTCAGGCTGATCTAACAAAGTTCAACCTGTCCACCGAAAACATCAATCCCCGTATGCCAGAGTGAATGATACGCACTTCGCTTGTCAAAGTTTCAAATCAGTTTCAAGGAAGAGTTGCTATTGTAAGTACAGGTGCTGTCAAACTGGTTCTTCTGGTTCAGGTACCGCGAATTTGGGACGAATGTCGTTCAAGGCCAATCAATTTAACTCCCAAAGTTTGTGAACTCGTAGAAAAAAAAGCAAATGAAGCAACAGCAGGCGCATACTATCAAGCACTGATACCTCCTTAGTTGGTTCTAGGTTGTTGCACACAAGATGTGACTTGTCCCACAAACTTGTTCATCGAACAGTTGTTGCTATACCACGTCATCAGTTTTATCAGGGGGGGGGGGTGGGTGAGAGTATCAGCATGATTGTTGTCATTATCATTATCAGTGTCGTTATCATTATCATTATCATTATCATTATCATTATCATTATCATTATCATTGTCGTTATCATTATCATTATCATTATCATTATCATTGTCGTTATTATTATCATTATCATTATCATTATCATTTTCATTGTCGTTATCATTATCATTATCATTATCATTATCATTATCAGTGTCGTTATCATTATCATTATCATTGTCGTTATCATTATCATTGTCATTATCATTGTCATTATCATTATCATTATTATCATTATCATTATCATTGTCATTATCATCATTATCATTATCATTATCATTATCATTGTCGTTATCATTTCTCTTTGCATCCTTTACTTTGATTGAAAATGACACATCGACCGTTATGTATTATTTTTGTATTCCTATTTCTTCATGTATATATATCCAAGCTGGACATCTGTATTATTATATTTTGTTATATATCATGTATTTTCCATCGAGAAATACGAAAATGAAATTGAAATTGAAAAATTGAAAATCATTGTCATTATCATTGTCATTATCGTTATCATTATCATTATCATTACCATTGCCATTATAATCATTATTATCATTACCATTTTCACGTTTGCAATAAAATGATAACTTTTATGCAGTAAGAGTGTTATCATAAACATTTGAATATTGCTGTTATTGTCGTTCTTTCTCAAGCAAGGATTCACAAAATAATCAGATGACGGTAAAATAATTTCTACTATCATTATGACAACGTCTCATGATCCTCCATCACAGCATAAGCTTGAATAATTTTGTTTAGCCCGTTCAAGAATCAAGAACAAATTTGCGCGTTTGTTCGTTTGTTTATTATTTGCTTGCTTGTTTGATTGTTTGTTTGTTTGTTTGTTTGTTTGTTTCGCGATAATGCGCGTTGTGCTATATACTTGTCGGTAACCATGAATGTCCATGGCTAGTGTGCAATCTAGGAAAGGAATGTTTTAATAATATTTGCAGCAATTTTTTGAATTTAAAAGGCAAACGTATGTTGGTATATCAGGACCGCATAACTTTAACACTGTGATACGTAAGAAAATGCTAAGATTGATATTACGATTTCGTTAATTTCCAGATATCCTATACGTACAATAATAATCAAACTTAAATATACATCAATCAAAGCATTAAAAAAAAAAACGGGCTGTCAGGCCAAAAGTGATTAGTTAAGAACAACTTACTCTAAATCAAAGATGAGTGATGCGAGGTGGAAACGAATAATGAAATACATATACTTCAGGTTTTTCTCCTTTCATCCAGACAATTATCATTCGTCCATTTTCCTTCTTTAATTGTTATCGATCAGTTAATTTGTATGGAATACCTCTGCATTGTCTCCCATAGTAAAGGGTAAATCTAAAATTAACGTCAGAGTCATATATATCAGACGGGTATACATTCGTACCTCATGTTGATAATATGCCTGCCAAAGTGAAATATATACTAAGTTTATTTTGAGTCTCTGTTGCATTTTTTCCCCTTTCGCTCTTGTATGGCATATTTTGTGCAATGCATGCATATTCCCTCTGTGTGGTTTAAGGACAAGAGAAACGTTATTTCCATGAATAAGAGTTAAAAACAACAGGCCGGCAAATGAATGAGTATCTCTCTGTAAAGAGATAGTTCGTAGACTTAAAAAATGTGTAATTGCATTAACCATATAAGCCGATATGAATGGTTTACGGAAAACATAATACATTACTATAAATGAAGGGGTCGGTGCAATGGTGCTAACCCACACTTTTGTCAAAACTGAGTTACATGCATTTTCATAATCTTTATCCTTCATTCTAACCTCCGTGAAAATATCATATTAGAATTCAACCAATAAGATGGTAAAAATGCATACATTCATGTTTTATTAATGTACAATGTATGGACTTTCCAAACATTCAACAGCGATTATCTCAAAATGACTATTGTGTGGGTTAGCACTATATTGCACCGACCCCTTCAAATGTTCATAACATGTTTCACTATAATTCACTATAACATGTTTCACTATAATTACTGTTTCTGATGGGACTCCATTCTACAAAATAGGCTTTTCAGCAGTTGCTTCCATTTCCGACAACTTTTCCTTGATACAATTCAGTTACAATTTGCTTATTTTGACTGCAATCCCTTCAACTGTGTTCTTTTTTATTGTTAAGAAAAATGAGCTGCATTGATTTCGTATGTATTATTCAAATTGTATTTTTTTACTTTTGTTTGAAATGGAATGAAATGAGATGAAATGAAATGAAATCATTTCGAAGTACGGATCAAGTGTAATTATTGCAAATATTGAAAATGAGGAGAAAATGTGAGATAATGAAATTTAGAAGAGATGTAATGAACCAATGCAACATGGAACTGAACGTGGAAAATAGCAAATGACAGAAATTAGACTCATTTTTATTCTAGCATTGTTGGTGATCCGGCCAACAGGCAGCGCCCTCCGACTTACCACGACGCCCAACGAATTTTTCAATCTATGTCCAGATGTGTTTCACGTGACTGGAAGACACCACGTAAGTCATTCTCCAACACCTATGCAGGGGAAGAGGCGGCTATCGATCGTCCGGGAGACGGCGGGGTTTCTCGCGGGCCCGCCCCCCTCGTTTGATGCCAATTTCCCGTTTCGTGCCTTACGAAGCGACGGGGGCTTTCGGTCAGGAAATTAGGCCCTGCCTCGTTGAGTCTGTCGTAATTTTCTCGCCAATAATCCGCATTCGTGCTTCCCAACTTGGAAGCTCCGTATTTCCTTCCTGTCCTTGACCTCCAGAGCTGAGGCGTGTGTTTAATTCGCACCCCAGTCCGAGCTATCTGTCTCAGTCCCCCTCCTCTCCCCCACTTTCATTCCTTCCTTCACTTTTCTTTGTCTTCGCGATGCTATTCCATTCTCTCTATCGACTTCACGCGCATTCCATTTCTCCATTAACACGTAAATCAATATACCCCTAAAGGATTTCCTCTCTGCTGACATATATATTCTCTTTGTTTCATTCATTTTGTCATTTTGTTCTGCTCTCTTTCTTCTTGGATCACTCTTACAAAAGCTTGTTTAATAAAGGTGTCGAGGTCACTTTCTTAAGACCACAGAAATTCTGATTGTCATCCATTACGTATTGATCGGCAATAACTAAACGCCTTTGTATAATTTCCATTATTATTTTTTCTCCCTATCTGCCATTTTTTTTCGAGGCCTTTCAGGTCTTTACAATCTTTGTCGTTTTCTTTTGATCTGAATAATCAGTTATTCTTTATCTCTTCCTCATTTTTATTTTTAATATCTCTCTTCTTTACACAATCAATTCAAACACGTGATAAAAGGGGCGGGACGAAAAATCAATCTAGCGCATCAAACGATCACGTACTCGGCCTCCCGCTAACCTCCCGCTGGGGCTCGTGAGATGCTGCACAAACTTATTGACCGACTGTCATATCGCTCCATAAAAATCGACGCACGTCTCGGATGAGGGCGGGCTTTGTGTCCCGCTGCGCGGGAAATAATTGTTACCTTTCATAATCATAAATCTTTCTGGGCCGCGAAGCCTGAAGAACAATGGGTGTGGGACGAGCGTGCGTGATGAAGACTAGGCTGGATAAATCACCACTAACGAAAACCATCGATTGTGAAGTCACAATTAGACGGTGCCCTTGAGTCGACAGAGTATAAAAGTCTCGTTAGTGTTGCCTTTGGATTCGTCAGCGTTTCAGGAGTTTGTTTGGCCGCGAGGCATTAATTCAAGGATATCTTGTCATGATCGACCCTATTCATTAAACATATATATTGAACATTAAACAAAAAACAATCTTCTCGTAGGAGGGAAGCATGAATAGAATCAAACCTTGAGTTCGACTTTTGACGTTGTCAACACTGCCAAAGCAAATTTTGAAGGTTATCCCACTTCAACCAACGCGCCGTTAAATTTAGTTCGTGAAGAGCACACGCCATAATCATGTTGCCGTCGTCTTTGAAAGCAGTAAGAAAGAAAAACAAAAAAACCGCTCAAAGACTGTCGCAACTCTCAAGATAATATGACGATCATTGATTAAATGTCCTCATGCCATATTAACAGATTTTCAGTTTGATACACTTGCCCCGAATAAGAGTTTGTTCGCAAAAACCGATAAGTCCATTTTTGAAGATTTTGAAGTACGGTCTCTGTCATAAGGAAAAATTTAAATGATATATTGGTCACTACATATAAAGGTACATTTTTGAAGTTAGGGTCAAAAGAAGCAAAAATTTTCTTATTATTCTCTTTATATTTCTTGACCTTTAATCGCAAATATCTCCATTTGGCAAATATGGACTTATCGGTTTTTGCGAACAAACTCTTCATTTGCAGTCGCAGACCACAGTTGTTCGTGGACGCTATTTAAAGCTGATCGACTAGATCAAAATTTTGCGCATCCATCAATCCATTCCTTCTTTCCATCCTTCATTCATGTATTCATTCATTCGCTCTTCCGTTCACTAATTTGTTCATTCATTCTTACATTCATTCTCTCATCCATTAATTCAAGCGATCCATCATTTATTCATCCATTCAGTAATCCACTCACTCTTTCATTCACTCATTCATTATTCAATTTCCTTCAATGGTCAACATGAAAAAGAACTCTGATGCAGTAATGTAGAAAACATAGGATGTGTTTGTCGACTATATAGTATAAGACAAATACAGTTAGGTTTAGATAAACCGATAAATCTACATGTATAATCTTTTAGAAATGTAATGTTACAGGGATCGTATAATTTTGGTTGAGACCTAACTTCAGGTTTCTAACATCAATTTTTTGTTGAGATAATGAGAAACCTTTTATGAAATATATTTATGACAGAGCACGTAATTCTAAGAATGATTCAACGTTCATGACTTGTGATGAAAATCGGTTTCGAAAAGGCTGAGATATGCAAAACAGAGCAATCCTCGTAAAATATGGGACCAACCTTTTATCATGATCGCTTTGATTAACTTTGGTTCTGGATATCTCAGCCATTCCAAAACGGATTTCATCTAATTAACTTTAAATTCATCTTAGAATACTCAGTAGTATGCTCTGTATTATTTCACTAGTGGTTTCTTGGTATCTAGCAAAAAGCTAAACGCACCGGGCGCACGCCCGCTCTTTATTTTTTGCTGAAACAAAAGAAATAAAAAGAAAAAATGAGGGGGGGGGGGGGGGACATGCCCCCCCCCCCCCTCTCCTCTTTTAATGTTGCATAGGCATCTCCCCTTTGCGGAATTCCTGGATCCTCCCCTGCACCCTGTCACCTTGTCAAACAGGCATCAGTCAAGGCTGCTGTACTCTATCAATCTGTCACACTGCAACTTTGTCACTCTATCGTGTTAGACTTAATGATCAAAAGAAGAGGAGACTATTAAATGTTGCAAGGGAAGAGATTGAACATGGAGTCTTAAGAGAAAAGAAAAGTTTGGAGGCGATGCGATCACGGTATAAAACAAGTGCAGGTAGAAAAAGTTAAGACGAGCGCACGTTGCACGGTTGGATAAGATTTGCAACTGGTTCCCAAGCTTCCAATTGCAATGACCACTAGGTCATGCGGCAATAGGATATCTACTATTGTGATTTTTTTTTTTACTTTGAAAGACTTATTGACGAGATTCTATGCACAGCTTTGCTTTGTGATAATGGCAGTGACAGGGCAATGGACGTCTTAAATACTATACACGTGGCTAATTATGCTTTGTTTTATCCCCAGAACTGATACAGTTATGTCGGTTGAGGTGTGAGGTGATGATGATGGTGGTGTTGGTAATGGTGATGATGATGATGATGATGATGATGATGCCTTAGTAAAAACAGTAAATCAAAACCAACAACAGATTAATACGGTAAACTAGCTCAATACAATTGAGTGTCCAAACAATGTGTTAATCATTATCATTATCTGTTCTTTTTCTGTTGCCTGTTAGTACAGCAAATGGATAGAAATAAAAAAAAACAACTATCAGATTTTGTAATGACTAACTGACATATATCTTTAATATTTTCATGTTCATAATGATTATTTGAAAAAAGCAAATTACACAGTCCTGTTTTCACTCAAAATGTTTTAACTTGAGCATGGACAATAAAAATAGTAAAGTCCATGACTTGAGAAGAACTTACAATAAAGCGCAGAGCTGGCATTTTGTTGATTTAATCAAAAGTAGTCAGACAGACAGAGTAATAGCAACAGTTCCGACAAAATCACCCGTACCAAAATTATTGACTGTTATCACGTGAATGATGATTACTATAATATTATAATAATTAATCATAAACTTCTTCTTGACAATAAGTCAGTTACAGTAACCCTCGTCTGCTCTGCAAAATTTCCATTACCAAATCATCAGACCATCTTGAGTCTTTTAAAACTAGTTCAAGTGGCACTGTGAAAGTTAAGTTCAATACCTATCTCATAAAAATTAGAATAATAAATTGGAATATCATCGTGGAACCAGGGAGGTGTTAGAAAAGGAGAGACAACTCTTCGTAATTCATGCAAACACATGTTTTGGTTCAAGGCGTTACAATGGGATGTCTAGCATTCCACTATACGCTTTGAAGTCATGCTATGCACCGCTCTAGTTGTAAGGCGAAGTTCGGAGATGAGGAACGCATTTCACCTTTCGTTGAATTACAAGCTTTATTTCCCCATAAATTTTTAAATGGAATACTCGAATTGATTAAGAGTAGTTTAGGAAAAAATTCAATATTATAAACATGTGTTTCTAGTTTCTTCGTAATGCGCAAATTGAAATGAAATGAAATTTAGGCCATCTTAAAAACCTAATATTTTTCTACATAAAGTGCACATTTCCGCATGTTAGTTTTCTATCCTTTAATCTGTGATATTTTGATCTTTCAAATAAAGTACTCCGCTAAAGCGTGCACCAGCTTGCTTTTAAACTATTTGCTGTTAAAATTGTCAGTTTTACACTGCATTTTGATTCGCTGCTCCAATTCAAGGTACACAAGTTCATTGTTGCCATCACATTGAAAGAGAGAGAGCGAAATGCAGTAGGGGCAAGTATTTCTAGATGTGAGAGCGCTAGTCCCGATTATTGATGCTCTCTTTTGTCAAAGCACCTGATTTCCAAATGTAGCACCTGATTTCCAAATGTAGTTAAAGGGTGTGTACAGTTCTGGTCGAGGTGAAGATTTAGCTTTTAACATTTTGTGAGATATTCAGAAACCACTCTATGAGATGTGAAAGAGCATGCAGTTCTAAGGGGTATCAAAAGTTTATTCGATGAAAATCGGTTTTGAAATGGCTGAGATATCCAAAAACAAGGTGAAACAAAGAGATACTAATAAAGTTGGGGCATGTCGCCTTTTATTATTAGCACTTTTTTGGATATCTCAGCCATTTGAAAACCAATTTTCATCAAATAAACGTTGAATCCTTCTTAAAATTACATGCTCTTTCATATTTCATAAAAGGCTTTTCATTATCTCACTTAGGAATGTTCAAAACATGAATCCTTACTTCAACCAGTACTGTACAGTCCCTTTAACTTCTCGGCGGTGCCGCGCATGACTTCAAAGGAGAGCAGGAGTTGTCTCTCCTTTTCTAACACTGCCCCGTCTTATAAAGCCTTCAAATCAATCACAAGTCCCATAATCAATCGCGACTTACATTGCAGCTCACACAAAACTTGTGATTGATTTCTATCACAAGTCTTTATAAGACAGGCCCTGTTGGAACTTAATTACGATTGCTCAGGATACAGTACAGCTGTACTCCAATAAAACGAATAAAATTCACAGCCAACGTACAACGTCAACGTGAGCCGTAAGTAAAAAAAAGTAGTGCCCTCTACGTTCATAATGCGCTATTGGGTGAGCAGCTGCGCAGCGTCGAGTTGCCGTAGCACCCAGTGCATGGAGAGTAAGCGGTGATGCGATTGGCTCGAAACTCAGCAAAGAAACAAGGCTACGTGATAACTAAACCAATCAGGAGTAGTTTCATTGAATGGCATTTTTACTACTCTGAGATCCGTCTTATCGCTACTAAATGTCGTAACACGACCAGTCAGGAAGAAGAGGCCGTTCCAAGTGCTGTTTTTGGTAAGGATTGTCTTTTATTTTCACCAAAGTCTACAAAGATCAATCTTGATCTAGCTCTCAATCGAATTATCGTATCACGTTTCGTTTCAGCATACATTTAGAAGAGAAGAACCCATTAGAAATCTACGTGTAAACTCCACTCGTCGTAGATTGCTGCGTATGATACGTGCATTCTGGCTTATTGTTGTGGGTGGACCTGCGGGCTGGTACCCGTTCAATTACTATCTATTGACTAGCCCGACCAGCGACGTACCATGTACAGCGACTGGGCTGTGTATAGTTATCTATTGACCAACTTCATGCACGCATTGTTACCGGCGATGTTTTAACACAATGGACTGCCTGTGGCTTTGAGGCGTGATTATACTGATGGACTTAACAACAGTGTTTGAAGACATTTCATGTTAAATGGTGATAATGGTGATGTTTAGCTATTAATCTGTCTTTTTTTTTAATGCTCTTTAGACTTTAGTTTAAAGGGTACCGGGTGTGTACAGTTCTGGTTGAGATGAGGATTTACATTTGTAGCTTTTAACATTTTGCGAGATATTCAGAAACCACTCTATGAGATGTCAGAGAGCATGCAATTCTAAAAGGTATCGAAAGTTTATTTGATGAAAATCGGTTTTGAAATGGCTGAGATATCCAAAAACAAGGTGAAACAAAGAGATCCTGATAAAGTTGTGGCATGTCGCCTTTTATTATTATCACTTTTTTTGATATCTCAGCCATTTCAAAAACCAATTTTCATCAAATAAACGTTGAATCCATCTTAAAATTACATGCTCTTTCATATTTCATACTATAAGAGGTTTCTCATTATCTGACTTAGAAATGTTCAAAACATGAATCCCTTACCTCAACCAGTACTGTAGAACTCTACAGTCCCTTTAAATGATAAGCATACAATTGTACGTAGACTCTATAAAGTCTCTGTTCACCATGATTACCCATAATGAATACTCGGCTACAATTTAAAAGAAACAGAAATGTTAAACCTTTGATCTATATTTATGTTTTTTGGTGAATCAGTTTTCTCCTACAACACTTGAGTCTACATACTTTCTGATAAAGGCCTATTAAGAAAGCAGGGTTTGGACCTTTATTAGTGTATCTAGAACTTGCAAAATCTTTCTTGTTTACAGATGTTGACCTGGAGTAATGCGCATTGATCATGAAAAATTACCCCACTTATCCAGTGTGCCCATGCGCTTACAAGTGTGTAAAGTGATTCCGATGATCCATGAAGGTGGTGTGACACACGTACAATCTACTGTGCGAAGTGAATGAGTGGTAATGCCAAGTAATGATTTTACATTTGAACACAGAGGCATTCTCCTTTTAATCACATCTCTGTTTGATTGTCTGTTTGTCTGATCTGCTTGTTTGTTTATTCCGTAGGAAACTCATCTGAACCAAACCATTTTCTGCTCAACTGAGTGAAGTTCCCGATGCTGTTTGGGAGGACACTCATGTGATGGACATGCTATACATGCTGTGCTTTTAAATGGTTTGTAGTGCGGCCCTCTAGAGACGCAATCATGCTCAAACTGACAGACAGAAGAACAATTTGCTCACAGAGAAATGAACTTGCACAATTGGACTAATGTGACACCATTTCAGGCAGCTAATTGATGGAGCTGAGTGCGTGACTTTTGACTGCGTTGAACCATGAACCCGGGTAGCCAAGCCCGCCAGCTTGGCAACGTGAAGATGAGCAAGGGCATTGTGTTCCCGCCTCTCACGCAGGCCCTGAACCACACCAACCGCTCATACTTCCAGGAGCACAGCCTGATGGTACAGGGCGACGCCCTCCAGAACTCGCCCATGTCACCCAGGGGGCTGGAGGAGGAGCTCCGGGGTCGGCGGGGCTCAGTGACGGGCAGGCCAGTGACCTCATCACGGCTCGAGCAGGCGAACGTCAAATTGGCCGAGGAGCTGAAAGACTTACAGGTAGAATTTGAGCCATTGTAGAGTTACACCATGTTTTGATGCATTTGGGATCTGTAACAAAAGTGATGGAGATGTTTACTTTTCTCCTCTCTAGTCTTGAGCATTATTACAGAATCTGATGTAACGGTTTTGTATATTGATACTGACTTGTACATCAAATTCTTCTTGAGAAGTATCCTACAGGGGATTTTCAGTATGGTGATTTTTATTCAGGTGCCCATCTGAACGAAACCCTTCCAACCAGTGACAGTCAAGATTTGTTAATCCCTGTTGGCATTGTATGAAGCTATCAGGTTGCACAAGGCAGTGATTTTAATTGCCCTCTATATATATTTGTAGCAGTCAGCATATGCGCCAAAAAATGTTGTAATATACATTTGTAGATGAACATTAATCAACTGGGCATACCTGGGCATTAATCAGATATATCTGTCAATAAAGAATTATACTTGAAGATTATTCCATATTAATTTTATTTGTGGGAATTAAGTGGAAAAGTGATGAAACCGGCTTTCCAGTTTGATACAGTTTTAAACATTTTCACATGATACAGCTCTGATTTACACTTTTGCACAAATTTCTTGGCGGGATTGACTTTTGTTTTGTACATGCTTAGTCATGAAGTGAAATTTCATTTCATTTCATGAATAAATGAATAAGCAAAATATGGCCAACATTATGTTAACATTCAGAATGAATCTCGGGATTGCTTAGCAAGACGGCATTGAACATCGATCATCATAGGCACAAATGCACCTGTGAAATTCTTTTGTACATCAATAGAAATCTGACAACTGTTTGAATTGGAACTCCAACTCTTAAACCTTGTAGATACATTGTAAGTGTAAAATGGTACTGTACTTGACAGCACTTACTTTCCAATGATACGAACAAAGTTTGTAATGTGATGACATAAGTTTTGTTAAATTTGTAGACTGCTTGACATACTACAGTACATACTACTGTACATGTACATCACATGGATTAAAAACCTAGTAGCGTGGGGATTCATAGACGGTTCGGATATAATATGCAAGAATCTTTATAATGCATTGTGTGCAGCTTTATCACCGATTTCTATTTGAGTTTGCACAGACAGCCAAAGAATCCCAACTGGAGTGTTGACTTTTGCTGATGAGAGTATGGTTTGACACATGTATTCACTTCCTGGTGCTATTTGTTGTTTTTTCAAATGTACCCCAGTGGGCAGGGAATGAATTAGGCTACCTATGAATCCCCACACCACTGGGTCTTTAAGGTGTAGAAGCACACGTAAGTACACCTATTTGTCAAAACCTTGATGTGTATTGGATTAGATCTGTCTTTTTATGTTTCTCTCTATTGCCTTCTTGTTCATCTTGCCAGAACAAAGAGAAGCAGTACAAGAACAAAATCCACAATCTCCAGAAGGCAGTAGAGCAGCTAAGACTGGAACTCAGGGACAAGGAAGACAATGCGACACAGGCAAACCTCAAGCTGCAGCAGATGGTAAGATTTGGGGTTCAGTGCATACAACCACTGCCAAACCTGCTGACGTAATGCTCGGTGTGGGAGACAGATGCATTATCCTTGTCACTCATTATTTAAATCCCTAGTCATTTCTGTCTTGATCAGTTCATTGCGATTCTTTGTTTGAATAGCATCACTTGAGGGAGTGAGAAAAACTATGTCATGCAAACGTGCCTGGCATTTCCAAGAAGCTAATTGGGATCATCATCATTTTCTTTGAAAGTAAAACAACCAAAAAAAAAAAAAGCTTGATTTATTTCCATTTCTACCTGTGCCAAGTCAACACATATTTTGTTTTTCATTAGGGTTGTGTTTATTTCATTTTGTTAGAATAGGATCGTGCCTTGCAGGGCTTTATGACTTGTGATGAAGTAGTGTGTAGTAGTTGCTAGCGTGGTATCGTGTTAAAAGACACACGAAAGAAGAGTATAATGAGAATTTTCATGAAAAACCATTTGAGATGGTTGAAGATTGCTGTCATTAAAAATGTGATTGAGAGTCTGAGATTATTTGTTCTTGGTGTTGTTGTCATACTCTAGGAGGAGCACTATAAGTTGCTGTACGAGGAGGAGAAGTCAGCCCACGAGATCACCAGACAGAGGCTCAGCCAGACGCAGCAAGAGTTGGAGGAGAAAGAGAGCTTTGTTGAGGCCCTGAAGGGACGACATGAGCAGCATGTCTCAGAGCTCAAAGATCATGTAAGTACCAACTAACTGAGATTTTATTGCAGAGCCACCAGAAGTCTCCCAGAGTCTGCAGTGGGCCACCTTGTCGGCCAAAAATGAATCCAAAAAGAAAAAATATCATATTCAATCTTACTATGCCTCAAAGAGAAAAAAAAAATGGTGGGAGCCAAGTTAGCCTCTGGTTGTTAAAGGTTGAGAAGTGCAGGTTTAACCCTATTCTAACTGGGCTATTTGAGACCAAGTTTTTACTGAGGCGGGGTCAATTTGATCCCCCCTTCAGATCTCGGCTGCCATTTGCGTGATCGCTGCAAAATTTTGCCTGAAGATAGAGCCAGATGTCAACTACAAGATTGCATGGTCATACAATAGAAAAATATTGGTTTTCTATTTTTATTAAATTATGCAAATTTACGCATGAAATCATATTTTCACCTATAACTCCATTAAAAAGACTGAAGGATTGCTAAATTCTTGTGTCAGAGTTCCTCAAGACACATCAAACAAATTTCTTGTAAAAAAATAACACAATCAAAATCAATTTCTTTTGTTTTTTATTGTTATGTTAATTTCTTATGTATTTTACTGTTTTTTCGACCTTTTGTTTTTTATTGGTTTTTTGCCAAAATTTGTTGCAGGCACTTTTTCAAGCTTATCTACATTAGAATTGATTTATTTCAATGGTTAAAAGTTGAAATAATCTATTTTATATCAAATCAACAAAAAAAAAACACAATTTGCATTGGATTTGCACATGATACATGTATCATGAAATTGAGCTGTTTTTCGGTTGACATGCATATGCAAAACATTATGTAACTTCAGAACGGTGTACCCAGACGTCGAAAATATGGTCTCAAAATATGCGGGAGATTTCAATGAAAAAACTCATGAAACGACGCAGCAAAATCTTTGCGCGTTGCGGAATCGTGGCGCGAAATGTCGAGGGGGGTCAATTTGACCCCCCCTCCCCAGTTGGAATAGGGTTAAAGGCATGGGTTCTACATCAGTTGGAGGCATTGAATTGACAATCAACACTTCCTTGCAACTACATGACAGGCACTCTTTAAATTTATCGACTGAATACATACTAGACAAATGAATTAACTTATTGCCTATTTATTCGTTTAAAATACAACCAAAAATGAAAGATACTATAGGTTCAAAAATTTTCAAACTTATTGTAAATGCCCAGGTAAAGCACCATTCCAAATTTTTTTTATACATGATGTACAGTAGACCATTCAATATTATGTCATGAAGTTGTTCATCCGGAATGACTGAAAATGAAAAAAAAAATCATGTAAGGGACCGAAGCGACTGCAAACTATAATTATTATTTCTTTTTAAGTTATGTCCTTGATTCCACTGTTTCTTTCAGTTTGAGGCACAGTTAGCTGGTCTCAGGTCAAAGATGGAAGCGGAGATTGCAGACAGGGACCGTCGCCTAGACAACCTCAAGAAACAGATGGCTGGTGCTCTCAAGGAGAATTCATGGTAACCACGCTATTGCAAGTGACATAGATATAATGACTGCTCTCAGGGGCATAAAAAGGCGAAAATCCTAAATTCATATCCTGTAAAGTCAGTGAATGTAGCAGCGTTTAATAGTAGACTACATCTGTGAAGTTGTAGGAAAATCCAACAATCCATACAAAAGTTATGGATTCTCAAATTTTTTATTGAATCCAGAAATTTTTTATTGAATCCACGTGCTGTCATTACTGAATACGAAGACTACAACAGTTAATGATGTCAAATTAGTGCAAGGATATAAAGAAAGCATAAAGAGAATTCCATGTATTTCAATTTCTCTAGCATAGAGAAAGTACGCTTTGACTCTCCTTCAGAAGGTAGGAGGAATGATATTTTCCATAACCAGGGATGTGAGAGTTCAGAGTTTAGTCTGATTTCAGACTTTTTTACTCTGCCCAAAACCCACTTCTCATAATTTTTAGCAGTTCAAATGCATTGAGATGTTCACAGTGTATTTTGATAGGTTTCACTTTATTTCCAGACTTTCTTCTGCAAGCACTCTCACACACATGCTTAACAAATGTCAGTAATAGGTCAGATGAATGTATACTTTTCATTACAAAGATAGATTTTGTGGGATTCTTGTCATAGTTTTCATGTCATTCCACTATGGGACATCATGAACTGTTTTAGCCTTCTTATCCAGCGATAACAGTGCGTGGATTTAATGAAAAATGTGAAAATTATAACTTTTCGATGCACTGTCTGCATTACTCAGACTTCACTGATGTGTGCTTACAATTTTGTATGATAGACTATTTCTCCATTTACTAAATCTGCATACATGTTTGGGATAAATTCCCAAATATTTAGCTCAAAAGGTAATCAAGATTGTGGATTGCAGTTTCTGTGTGGTGAGTATATAGCACCACATAACTGACTGAACATAACAACCAGTTCTTGCTGTATACCACCAAAGTGTTGTGTTGTAAAAGAAAATGATATTTACCTGGTACAGACCACACTGTTGTGAGTCATTGAATTGCTCATGAAACTCTTTACCTCATTCAAAGAGTGTATCTTAATTACATTGATTTGCTGTGTAAGCATGATGAATATTCCCATCCATAAACCCTGGGTTATGCTTCATAAGTTCGAGACGTGAAAATGGGCTTGCTTTTCTTTTGAGAGTAAACCTCTACCTGTCAGTGGAAGAATAATTGTACAATGTATGTTCATTTTTGTTTATAGTTTCTATTCTTATAGCATGCTGACCTTTTGAAATTGTAATGGGAAGATAAAACATGGTAGAAATCAGTTCATACCTTGCACATACCTTTTATCTGACTTTTTGATACACAAATGCCAGCTTCTACGAAAAATGGCTTGAAATTGCAGAAGTTGGCATTTGAACATTTGAGGAATGAATCAACAGAAATCATATCGCTTGCTATCTTAGACTCAGAAAGTCTTTAGTGTAAACATACATGGGTAGGCTGTAATCTTCTGGTTTCTTTATATTTTTTTTCTTTTGCTTTTTGCATTAAATGGTAACAATACCCATATGCTCGGACATTGTATCATCTGCTATGGAGACATTACTCTTTCATGAGTTTATTCAAATGTTGTTCATTGTTTCCCCACAGGGAGCGGCAGCAGCAGCTGGAAGAGCTAAGCAAAGAGCTGAGTAAGATGTCCGATGAGGCCAACATGTTGAAGATGAAACTCAAGGCCATGGCTGCCAAACCCAAGGTATAGTTGAGGGGCCAAGAGGGAATATCTACTGTATGCAACTCTCTTCCGCCGTTTGCTCTTACCCCCTCCCCCCCCCCCCTCTCTCATTTCATATTTTATATATTTGGCGTAAGTCTCTTTCAATATTTGTAACTGCATAGATTCAATCAATCAGTGCATCTCTCATGGTATCATATATATTTCCATGTGCTCTTGTGTGTGTTTATACTCATCTGTCAATTTGGTAAAGGTGATGATGGTACCGGTGGAGTTTTCTTCTATTTGTCCTCACTCTCTTATTCTACATATTCAGTATCAGCTCTATAGATACGTTATTCTTTACCTGTTGAAGAATAGTCCCAAGTATGCTACTCTAGGGTAATCAACAGGTCAACATGTCAATCTCTAATTTTCTTTATATGTTACTGTTCAGTTCTTTCTTCTTCTTTTTTTTTTCTGTGAAGGACTGTCCTCTTTCCTTTGTAAATGTAGGAATGTGTTGTGTAAACTGAAAACCAAGACTGATCAAATGTGTTTATACCATTGTTGCATTATATTTGATTCTCTGTATTATCTTTATTTCAGAGTTTACGATGTGTTTTTGTCTCTCTGTCCCTTTGTCTCCTGCAGTCACTGGACAATTGTGAGAACTGCCCCGCCCTCAAGTCTCAGCTAGAGGTCAAGCAGAAGATGATCCTGGAAAAGGACCTTCAGATCAAACAGCTCATGGGGCTCTGCAAGAAGTTTGAGACACAACTATCACAGCAGGTACAAACTTCTTTATACACTCAGTGATGTTGCTGTCATAGGAGGGTTGTTTTGTTTTGTTTTGCCTATTGCAATCCAAAGTGTTTGCTACACATGTCAGAAAAAGTTTTGTTTTGAATATTCAAATTTGATAATTTGATTGTAAGTTTATACAATGCATAAGTTGGGAATTTAGTTCTAATTGATGTTAATGTCACAATCAGTGGCATGTCTGTACAGTTTAAGTCCCCTCCATATATATTTGACTTCATATTCCATATGCACATGGATTCTCCTGTGATGTGATACCATTGATTGTGCCTCCAATTTCTTCCTGCTACAGCTCTCTGTTGTTGTCTTTTTTTCACTTTCTTGTATTTCTTTGTATTACTGACTGGTGATGGTGTAGCTGCCAAAGCTCTTTAACCCGTTGAGTACGAGTCACGAGTATACTCGGGCAGGTGTCTATGGTAAATGTGTGCTGTAGCAACATCAGTCTGTCCTAAACGGGTTAAGGCAAAAGTTGTGTTTTTCGGGAACATTGGTGGAGGACCCTAATGTTTGCAGATGGTTTACCTCTTAACCTGAATCATTTGGGGATTTGTGTCTATATGTGTGTTAATTCACTTACATGTATGTCATACGCAGATAATGAAAGCTTTTCAGTGGTCACAAATCTCATTTTCTCACCCAAAATTTAAACTCCATCAAACAAATACTGGTTTAACCCATTGAAGACTAGTCCGGAGTATACTTGGGCAGGTGTCTATGGGAAACGTGTGTTATAGCAAAATCAGCCCGTCCTCAATGGGTTGATTATTGCTTTGCACTTTAAGCAGTGGCTGTCAGTGGGGGTGGGATTCTAACAACCGCAATTGACCTGTAGCCAACCCTCTGCAGACTTTAAAGGCCTAGCCCAGATTCATGAGTGGGCTGATTCATTCGCTATCCACTGGTGTACATTCGAAAACCGTGAATAGCCCTTGTCATCGAATATGTGCATCAATGTGTGAGCTCATTGGTAACAATCGACTCCAGTTGAGATTCTTCAGCTGTGTGTGCACTTACTGTAGAACGAGGAATGTTTGTGTGCATTTTAATTTCGCGAATTTCGCGAGAGCCAAGATTCCCGAAATTAAAATGCACGCAAAAGTTCTTGTTTACACTATGTGCATTGAATGTTAGAGGCGACTCGCGAAAATTTCGTGCTACCAAAAGGCCAAAAGGCTCCAATTCGCGAAAATGTCATGCTGCGAAAATATTGTGTTTTACAGTACCAGGTTGTACTGGTAGAGATCAATGATAAAGCTGTACACAATTCCTCACAGGGATTCTCTAATATAAACCGAGGTGGGCTAGCCACCCCGCTCCATGATATCCCAGCGCTACTAGGCGTTAAAAAACGTTTCTCGATTCAGATCGGGCCAATCTTTGATCTATAGTCATCGAGGGGATTGTTTAGTCACTCTGCTGCTGAGGGTTTCTGGTAGGTATATCTGTGACGGCTGAAAAGTTTGATTAAAATTAGCATGTCTCGTAGAAACACAGGAACCCAAAATGGACTCACTGCAACTGTGGAAGAGCTGACACACAGTGTTGCAGTCACACGCATCCTTTTGTGTTGCTCTGTGTACCGTCTCATGGTTTGGGAGTGTGTGTGGGAAGTTGCATTCACTTGTTGATTTGAGGTGTTGGTAACATCTGGTGGGAGGTCTTTTTGAAGGAGATTGAATGTACTCTTGATTAGGAAACTGTCAATGGTGTGTGTACACAATTTTCCACCTCTCTATAGATGCTACTAAATTCATTCACTCTTTCCCACGATTGAATGCCCTTGCCATTTATGCTGTGTTTACCCAAACATGATATGGTAGGTCTGAATAATTATAAAGTCTGTTGTGTCAATGAAGAGATACAAACTCTTGAACAACTGAGCTGAAATATTTTGTGAATTAATTTGTTATTGAATGTCAAGGCAAGCTGCTTCATAGATGTCTTTATATAAAGGAGAAATGGCAGGCAATGGTTTTGTATGATATGCAGTCTGTTTTGTTTTGTTTTGTTTTTCTGTGATTTGTTTTTTGTTTTATTCATATTTTGCCAAATAACACATGCTCCAAGTTATCACACATTAGATATGGGTTAACACAAATCAATGTTATGTTGCATTCATGCAGTAAATCTTGCCAGGTCAAAATCTGATTTGACCAAGCAAAGCAAGCGTGCTGACTCACTGAATATAGAGAATATTTCACCGTGCAGACATCTTTGCTCATTATATCTTCTTTTAAGCCAGCAGAAAAATACAAAATTACTGTGCAGTATTCTGTCTACAAGAAGCTTTTTATGGTAATTACTTGATCATGTCATCAGAGAGAAAAAGGAAAAGCAAACCATTTCATTTATTACATTGAAAAATAAAGATCGAACAAAGTTCCATTTTTATGCAGTACTAAACGTGACTGCTTGCACCTGTTGATTTTTTTGTTTGTTTTCATTCCATACCCCTGGAAGGAAAATCCAGGATTGTAATGTATTTTTGTCAGTCTCAGAGTTGACTGTATCTGTGCTCTCTCCTCCGTCTCTCTTGCTCTCTTGTAGAAAGTCTTGAATGAATGTTATGGCTTGGTACACGGAGGCGATGTCTAGTCTTCTAATGCCGTGTGAGTCAGCTTCAATATCGAGTGCCTCTACTGCTCTCCCTTCCTCTCCCTTTGTGTCTTTTGCTGCTTGTCATTCCGTCCCTCCCCATCATTTCCTTAATGCCAACATCATGTTTCCTGTCGTGGCGCTTCCACAAGCTTTTAGCCTCTGGTGAAGAACTTCGGGGATGTTTGATGGTTTACTGGAGTGTTTTGTGCCTTTATGCAGTGTGATCCATTGTTAACCTGTAGGAGACAGACTGATTTACCTGTAAAACGCATTTCTCATTAACCCCAGCCCAAGAATACTCAGGACTAGTCGTCAGTGGGTAAAAACAAAAGTGTGCATGTCACTTATTCATCCAGTTTGTCCATGCAAATTTGTACCAGTGCTTGTAATCTGTCTACAGCGGGCGACAATAGGATGTGTCAAAATCATCTCACTCAACTCATTGCAGGAACAAGCCATGCAATAATTTTCACTTAATACGTAATATGCATGTAAGAGTTATGGAAAGTGTGAAAAATGTAAAAGAGCGTGGGGAAATTTGATGTCCAGTTGTTCAGAAAAAAGACATTATATGATAATTATCCAATTGTTTTTTTTTTTTTTTGGTCATAATGTGATATCAGAAACTTTTTGCCATTTGGTGGTCTCAAAAATTGGGGGCATGAAGGGGTGGGGTTCTTGTATCCAAATTCCTACCCTCTCCTGCTGTTAGCCCACCTGTTTTTTTCCTGTGTTTGCCCTTCTTCCCATCCAGACTAAACAAATTTACCCCCAAAGCCCTTTCTAGCATCCTCCATGGATACCTTTGCTCATATTTGGCATAACTTCCAGCATCAGTTCTGAGTGTTTATCCTTTGCTGGTTCCATTCCTGCATGCCTGGTTTCCCTCTTCCTATCCATCATGCCCTATATCTTTCTTGCCCAGAACATGGCATAGGTGTATATATGTAATTTTATCGTGTGTGAGAGCACTTTTATGAGATAAGAATTAATCAAATCATGATTTTCTGCAACATGGGAACACCTGATTTGTACATGTGCAATAGCAAAATGAGAGTAATCCTTTTAATCTGATTGAAGACGTAGCAAAATTTCAGGCTTTGCATTTACATTAGATGTCTAATGTAGTTTTCCAACTTACAATGTACCTTCCAAAAAGGTCATCCAAATAACCAATGAGGAAATCCAATTACGAGGGCACCCTAACAAGGCAAACGAGGCTCTGACATTAACCTGTTTAATCTGTTCTATCTACACTTGTATCATCTACTCAGGTTTAACCTTGCAAAGACCATTTTCCAGAACTAGATTTTCTGAGTGACAAGTTGAATTTCATCAGACAATACTAGCAATGGTTTGTAAAGATTCATGTAGACCTAAGTCTACAGCATATAGTGAGTTAGCTTTGCGTGCTATGATGTGATATCTACTGCTTCCAATTCCACAGTAGTGACAGAGTACATACATGCCTCGTACATGAATGATCAAATGACAAAAGAAATTCATGTCTTGCACGCTCCCAGCTTTACATACATGTGCAGTAGACATGCAGAGTAAATATGTGTAGCTCAGTCAATAGAATTGCATGTGAATAAAAGTCTTAAGAATCATTTGTATGACTTGAGCACATATTAGTGCATCAAAGAAACATAGTTCTAAGTTCAAGTGGTGATAAAGAATCAGGAAATATCCTGACATGAAATAATGTGGACAGCAGAGCATGAACTCACTTGAATCATGTCACATTATCTATGTGAAGTAGCTGTGTCCATGATTAGCCTTTCGTGCATCAGCAGAGTCTCTGCAGTGAATGGAGCATACAAACTTTGTTCCGGAATACATTTAATGGTAGTTTCATATGCCGCAAAAGCAACGGAATACTTTGGGAAAAGGAAAAGAAAAACTATTAATTCCACTAAGCCAAAAAAAAAAAAAAAAAAAAAAAAAAAAAAAAAACAGAAAACAAACTGTACAACTTGAAAACATCAAATGCCTTTTTTAGTATCTAAGTATACAGCGTTGTATTTGATAAACCTGCCCTGTCTTGTATGAGATAATTGCATTGCAATTACCTGTAAAAAACAATAACAAGAGAAGAAAGATTGAAGTCACATGAATAAGATGCAAAGTCGTAACATTTCAAATTTGCAACGGGTGGTATTCCTGGCTTTACACATGAATTTAATATGGCTCCATAATATCATGCATCCAACCACATTGTGTTGTACACCAATAAGCTTACGATTTGTAACTAATACATGTCTTTATTTTGGGGAATGTTATGTTGGGATTGCGCAAGACATGTGGAGGGATTTTTCTCTCCTATTACTATGGGGATCCAATAACCTATCAATACACATATTACTTCAAACTATATAGTGAGCTATTCAGAAACCTCCACATTATGTGGGAGTAATTCAAACTGGAGTTAGGCACGAATCTTGTGAGCATAGCTTTGCAAATCTTTCTGGCAAACATTCAGTTTACACCCTGTGTGTGCTTTGAACACATTTCCACTCGGATCAAATGCACTCTCGCTGTTTGCAGATAGAGTTACGGGGGATGGATGAATTTCACTCTTAGTCCTCCAAATTGTCGGCATGCCATTCTCACAGAGTGCTAAGAAAATCCCCCATGTTTGAATGGGGAGACATGGTGAATGCAATTCAGTTTGAATGAAAAGAGGGAATGAATATTAAATGTCACATCAGTCTGTAAAATGTTGAGCAAATTAAAAGCAAAATGACTTAGCGCTGCATGAGTGTTTATAGATCATGTAATATGGTAACATTTTTAGGTGATCATTTTTTCATGCTTGTTCCCTTTGATCATTCTGATGTTTTGTTCTCTTTTTATCTTGTTCTGTATCTTTTGTGCATGAAATATTACTGAAATTTCATTCAAACGGTGGTAGCGCAAGATGATATTTCTTTTGGGGTATCCACACACTTGAGATTACAAAGTTATAGATATCAAAGGATGTTTGTTAATGTAACAGTACATTCTGCTGTACATGTACTAGATATCTACAGTTAGGGTACTGGTTTTCGACACTTTAGCACATTTCCTTGTTTACTATCAATACTGCACCATTTTACCTCAGAATTTCGATATGAAGTTGAGCTACTAAGGTCAATAATAATATGCCTTGAACAAATTCCCATTTGAATGCACTGGTGTTCAATTTTTAAGCGATTTCCGTCACGCCGTCGCTGGCATCAGATTTCGACACTCAGCATCGTTTTTCGACACAATCACAGCGCGCATCACACATAAATCACATGGCGCGTACAGTACGCATACACTGCATTGTGGACACAAACCAGCAATCATACCAGTGCAAGAACTTGTTGTTTCCTCTATAACGTGTCTTAATATGGGAATGTCGAAATCTGGTGCCACATTCTCAAAGCCAACTCTTTCTACAAGTTTGCTCATTTATCATGAATTCAGCCATGAAATTACGAAAGACGATTATGAAATCAAACATCAGGATTTGGCAAACAAACTGATAATAAAGTAAGATAACTGGCATGGATGAATTTCATTTTACGGCGATGTATACAAAATGCGTCATATTGTTTTGAACTCCTAAAAATAGCTGACATCAATATTTCTGCTGACACTCCTAAATATTCTACCGTCGGATTATGATGACAAGTGACAAACGGTGTTTATATAAGACTAGAAATGTGATTGATAACTTGGTTGATTGTTGAAGTCAGACATTTGTTTTGAGTATAAAATTCACTAAGAATTATCTGCTGGATGTCGAAATCTGGGTCCTGTCGAAAACTGGTGCACTAACGGTAGTTTACAGTACTTTATCTGAAGTGAATGAAAATTGTATATGGTTCCCTTTGAGAAATTGCTTTTAATTCCAGGAATGCAAAGTAAAAGACAAGATATAGAAGGCTATATCATCCAGTATTACTGCTGTAATATGCAGTGATGCTTAGAGGCAGTGTTGTTTGGTAATTGTTTTGTTTGGTTAAAAATTTAAAGAAGGAAGAGCAATTAAATCATCAATGGGAATGCAAAGTTGTTTTAGAATATTGAATACAGTATCTCTACGTATTTGAAATATCAGAGAAATAATGTCAGTTGTATTAGAACGCCACAGGGCCTGTTTCGTTGAAAGATAAAGATGCAGTTATTGTCAAGTTGCAATGATTGTACATAATTACTAAGGCAGCAGCTAGGAAAGGGCCAATTAGTTGTAAGGGGTATAGGGTGTAGAGATTGTCACTGCCAGCAACTGCAGGTTACTGCAATTAACAATTGTTGCGAGCAGTTTTGTGAAATTGGCCCCTGGTCCTCTGAGTG
The DNA here is from genome assembly GCF_040938485.1 of Diadema antillarum. Classification (NCBI taxonomy): domain Eukaryota; kingdom Metazoa; phylum Echinodermata; class Echinoidea; order Diadematoida; family Diadematidae; genus Diadema; species Diadema antillarum. The sequence goes on along the minus strand of NW_027271528.1, from coordinate 505,376 downwards.
ATGGAAGCTCTAATACAGACGACTTACCAAATGTTTTAAATTGCATTTGCATTGAACATCTTAATCAGTTAAACTCTAAATATAATAGAGTAACTTCTACCATTAGTTTGTTCCATGTGCATCTCATGGGGGTGGGGGGGGGGGGGGGTAGATACTTAATGGCGTCTCTTTTTTTATTTTTTTTATTTTTTCCCTATTTCTTTTTTTCTTCTGTAGCACCTTCAAGAAATGCACAAAGACTGTTCTTACATGTAGCTCAATGCATTGATTGTAATTTTTGTGTTGATATTTATTATGCATCATTCGTTTGTAGTATGTCAACTTTGCTTGGTAAGTTGTAGTGGTGATTATAATGACTTTTGTTGATGTTGTTAAATCTTTCTATGGTTTTTGTTTTTGTGTGCTATCCACAGGACACCATCATGAAGCAGTTTGCACAGGACAAGGGCTTCAAGACAAACTACCTACCAAAGAAATGACCTCCCACGAGGAATAGTGACCAGTCAGTCCCCATGTCCATCTCAATCTTCTCTGTCACATGGGCAGCATGGTAGAGGGTTGGTCAAGAGGGTCAGAGAAGGACACAAGAGACATCTCTTGCCATTAACCCGCCACTCTAACCCTCGCTTTCCGTAATCCGCCATCACAGTGATGTGCGTCTGTATGACTGCTTCAGCCCGCCTTCAGCCCGCCGATGGGGATTCTACAGAGTCGAGAGCTGAGGTGTGTTTAGATCTGCCACTAGTACCTCCTGGGCCCCGTTTCATAAAACTTGTTATCAGAGACAAGTTGTTATAGTTGTGACAAGCTACGTACTGAAATCCGTGCATCTGATTGGCTGAGAGCAAATTTGTCATAGAAATGTGGCAGTTGTCAGTGATAACAAGCTTTATGAAACAGGCCCCTGAATTTGAAGTGTGAACACAGCGCTATAGAGCAGCAAAAATGCTTTAGGTATTGCCAAGAAGATGTCATGGAGTTAATGGTCCTTCATTCAGTGCTGTGTGTTCAGACCTGTGTGTGGTGTGATAGTCTCTGTTAGCACTCTCTTCTGTCTCTACGAAATGGTACACAAGTGTGAGTTCAGAGTTTTGGGTTTCTTTTCTTTTCCATTGTGTACACGTGTAAGGCCAGTTAACATGCGATTGAGAGCTTTGATATTCTGTGTTTCGAAAAGGGGAAATTGGTGGTTAAAATGACCTGGGAATAGTTGTCAAGGAGGATAGAACATGAAATATGATTTAGACTGGGGTTATACAAATCAACAAACATCTGTAGACTTAAAAGTTCTTTCATGTTTTGACCGTAGTCTAAGGGTCTGGTTTGGTACACTTTGGTTCAATTCGCTTTGATTCCCTTTTGAGTGCTCGAACACACCCAAAGTGAGCAATTTACTCACAAGAGAGGAGATTTATTTGCAGTTAAGTTACTGATGCCACCATCATTGTGTTATGCAAGTTGAGTGCATTACTGCAAATGTGCATGATGCAAGCGGACCTATCTGGTTTGTTGTTGTTTTGTCAATCATTTTGAATTGAAGCAAACAGGGTTTGTTCATGCAATACTTCTTCAAACAGGGAATGAGTACAGTGTTACCATACCATCTCCACCCCTCAAATTTTGGATCGTTTCATTCATGACAATCTCTGCCGCATCATCTTTCCCTAGTTGGTGCTTGTTCAGAATCTCAGCAGTGTTTACTGGCGTGGGATCCAATTTTGCCCTCCTTAGAAACTGGAAATCAATTGATGATGCTATCATAACGGTAGTATTCTTGTTATTGCTTGTATTACCGGATTGGGTTTGTTTCCCTTTAACCCGTTGGGATGATTCCCGAGTATACTGGGGCAAGTGTCTATGGGAAGTGCGTGTTGTAACAAAATCTGCCCATCCTCAACGGGTTAAACATAAAACTGAAGGAGAAAAACAGATTTCTTTGATGGACTCAGACGTGGTTGAACAAGGGGGGAAAATTGTGCAAAAAGAAGAATGGAAAAAAAGAGAAGAATAAGAGGAGGAGGGACCAAAGAAGAAGAAAAAGCAGAATACATTATCTGATTCTGTTTTCAGTAACTCATGTATTTTTGGCCCGCTGCTGGTCCGAGCTAAATTAACCCGCGCCAAGCATCAAAAATTGCGTTCAGTAACTATAGCAGAGGCGCGTTACTTTTACGATGACCCATTCATAAACTTGGTCAATTAAGGGATAACTGCCATGGTAACTGAACGCCTCGTGGATAGAGCGGAAGTGCATTTTCACACGATATTTGATGTGCGTGCCGCGCGCTTATGAGCTGAGCAGCGTAAGCTGTGACCTTTGACCGTGAAAGGAATTTTGACCCGCGCCTGGCGCTGCTATCGTTCATAAACTCTTCGATCAGCGCCAGGCCCGCGCCTGGTGCTAGCTGCAGCAGCTTCAAAATAGTCCGCACCTGGCGCGGGCCACTTTGGCCCCCACCCATTCATAAACTAAAAAAATTTTGACTTGGTCCGCTCCTGGTCCGAGCCAAGAGGGTTACTGAAAGGGGTATAAAAGAAGGATATGTGTCCTCATCAAAGCATTGATGCTGCCCAAAGAATGCCAGAGTGTAATGTCATAGCCATTCATCACCATGGAAACTGGTTGTAAACAACCTCACCTGGCCCAGTCTGTAAACACTATTGTTTCTAATCATGCTTGCACCTGGTTTTAACCCAAACTATAACAAAAGACTGTGATGTCATCCCTTTGGTATTCTATTGTGTCACTCAAAGTTTGAATTCATGGTCAACATCAACACATTCTTGACATTCTTGTGTGAATGTGTTGCCAATTTGGCAATTGTTGTCTTCACATTCAGCTTTGTGTCCCAAAGCAGCCTTGCAGTCAAGTTTGTATTGCTAGTGGAGATGAGGAAAATACAGTCTGAAATTGACTCATGTCATGTAGCTCATTTCAGTCATACAATTTCTTGTTGTAAATGTTGATTGGAGAACTCTTCATTCTGGAGGATACTATTGTCTTGAAGGTATCGTTTTGAGATTTGTGTTGGAGAGCAAATAGTGAGTCATTTTTGTATGATTTGTTTGTATGGACACTCAAAGTATATGACAGAATTACCTTATCACCATGGGAGTCCACAGATATTGAGTTTTTGATGCAATCACATGTGTTTGCATGGCAATCTAAAGTCGTCGCACTGTATTTCTGCTATATGATGAAATCCAAGGTGAACGCCAAATTACATGATTGACCTCATGACAATGTCTTCCAGTATGAAAAGAAGTCTATAGAGCAAATTCCATTATTGAGAACACTGTAGATCAAATAACTTGATCAGTTAATTCAGAGACTCCAACTCTCCCGTTTTCGACGGGAGATCTCCCGCTGAAAACCCATATTTGCAAAATCTCCCGTTCTCCTGTTTGAGATTTAATTTCTCCCGCCCTGGCTCTTTGTCTCCCGTTGGAAAGGATTTCTTACTTATTTCTATCGTACGTTGAAAAAATAAGCCTTAGATAACACCAGAGAGCATCTAGAACCCTGGGAATTTCGCGCTTCGCACACATCAAGTTGGAGTCTCCCGTTTGCTAAGGGTTTCAGGCGGGAGAATCTCCAGATCAGAAGGTGCTTGGGGTTGGAGTCTCTGTTAATTTTGTTATACACTGTATTTTGATTTGCTTTGTGCTTTTTTTTTTCGTTGTTGTTGTTGTTGTTTTCTTATCATTATCAAGGACACAGTATGTTAGAATGTTTCAGGCCAGTCTATTTACTGACAGTGTATTATTATGTATAAATAAACATGGCAGTCTTTGTCCATGGAGCGAGGTACTATCAAAGGGGAGAAGAAGAGTGAAGGTGAATGAATTTACCACAGCTCAGTAGATTGCTGCAGTGTTCTCTTCTTTTACCCAACGTTGAGGCTGCTTACATAACCACAGACAAGCGAAAGCAGTTAGCATAAAATTGCAAACAATCATTTCATGCAAACCTGTTAGAGTATATTTTATCTTGGACGGAACAAATTTCCATGCATATAACGCTGCTCGTGCAGGTTATTTTCATAGGAAAAGTCAACAATATCTTTATACCACGCTGACCATTACATTGCCAAGAAGCAATTACAGCACTTGAATGACTGAGCGGAAGTATGCCCTCTCCTGTTGTTACTGAGTAGCCGGAGCGGGAACCACACAGTGGTACATGTATTGATGAAAAAGGCAACGGATGAGGAAAGCTGTGAAATAGAGTAGTCTGTATTTTGTGTCAATGAATTCATAGTCACGCCATGTGGGCAAAGCATTGTTATAATTGTGCCAATTTTCCACTGTACTTAAAGATTTTGAACCTCACGAGGTGTACCAACTTATCAGCATTTGATCATGTAGAAAGAGCTGCAGCAGTGGTTTGGCTTCCTGTTGTTTGTTGGTGTTGCTGTTGTTGTTGATGTTGTTGTTGTTGTTGTTGTTGTTGTTGTTGTTGACCATCATGAGTGAAATAAAAAAAAATAGTCACGACCAAAACAAGATCCCGTCATATTTTGACAATATGTCAGACGCGTTTACATTTATCCTATCACAGGGTACAGATAGAAGGTATGCGCATCTGGTGTTTCTGTACCAAATCACTGCCATGTGTTTTTCTTGTTTTTTACAGCGCTTCACTCTTTGATTACACGGAAGTGTAAAGCTGAGAATTTGTACCTAAACATAAATGTGACCCTGTACCGACTAACTACTTTCTCCTCAATAAACAGGCATCAACAAATATTTAAAGTCTCTTTTTTTTTTCCCCTTTAGTGCTACATGCACATTTGCTCCCTTCAGGAACGGAAACCCTTGCCGATTGAGTTTCTATACATTCCAAGTTAGCAGTATTTTTAAGTAGAAGTATTTAGAATTGATCATTCATTTTAATACCTCAATACTAATAACTCTTTTATTCTTAAAATGTTGATGTTATTTTGAATCTTACTTCAGGGACAAAGTCACATATCTTGATATTATGTTTGTAACAACAACTGACATGAACGCGCAGATCAGTGTAGTATTGTTTGATAATTTTAAAGAAGAAATCTGTCAAACAAAGTAAAGAAAATTCAAAAAGAAAGGAAAATATTCCCTACAGAATGATACAGATAATGAGAAAAATTGGGTAAGAATTAAGGAAGATATGACAATTTGAAATTTCACCATTTTTTGGAAAACATTTATTGACCATTCTTTATAAATAAACTATTGAGCAAGTTGATGATGTCATACTCTCACAATTTTTTTTTATATGTTATACATGAAATTTGGTTAAAAATTGTGATTTTTAGCTATAAATACATGTTAAAGCATGTTCCCATACGATATGTTTAGTTAACATTTGTTCTTTTTTGTTTTGTGTGGTTTTAAGACAATTTTTCATATTTATACTGCTGAAATTTGAGATTTTTTTTTTTTCATTTCTGTATGTATATGAATTGAATGAGAAATTATGAGAGCATAATATAATCAACTTGCTGATTTGAATGTTCATAAGGACTGGTCAAGAAATGTTTTGTGAAAAAATGTGAAATTTCATAATATCACATCTTCCTTATTTTTATCTGATTTTTGTCATTTTTTGGTATCGTTCTGTAGGGAATAATATTATGTTTCTTTTCCGTCTAAAGTTTATTTATTTTTGAAGTGAATTTCATCTTTCATGTTGGGCTGCAAAATTGTTTTGAATAAGCTCTTACTTCCTGAATTATTTGTTTACCGAGAAATTGTGTTTGTTACCAAAGAATGTCTTGATGTTAAATTCTGTATTAAGTGATGATATTAAATGGTATTTTAGATTAAGGGTACTCCATCCCTCTTATTGATGATTATGTAATCATCATTACATGTATTATTTATCAATATATCTTATTATGATTATCATTATTATTTTGTATTGTTATCACAGTGGTCATCTACAGCATTGTCATTTTCATTGTTTACTTGGTTTCTATAATTTTTGTCTCGGCCATCAACAATCGTTATCAGTATTCAGTATGCGTGGAAAAAAAATAATCATAAGGATCCTGTCACTCTCATTGAGATCGATGTGCTCAAATTTTATCTTGGCAGGATAGGAATGCGTCACGTAAATCCAGTATTTTTAGACTACTAAGGTAGCATTTCCATAACCATTCATCTTACTTTGAAGGGACTGTTTTGACATGTAAACTGCCCAACGTGGATATTTTACGAGTTTTATCGAAGTCATAATGACAATATTTTGTTGTTCATGATTGCTCATGACTTTAAGGAGACGGTTATACCGTAATATTTCGTCTCATTTATGTTCGTGACTTTTGTAATGCATGAATCGATCATCCAGTGTAATAATTTTGAAATTATATTGAAGGTCGTGGTCGTTATTGTTGTCATATACTTTATGGCGCTGTCATAATATATGTCATATACTTTATGTTTCTTTGTATTGTCAGTACTGCTGTGCGTCTCCTATTGAATGTTGTGAAAAGTGAAGTTATTATCACAGCTCTGTTGATTGCCAGTGTAGTGCCTGCATAGTTCAGTATCACGGGAAGTGTGCAGCAGAACGAGCCGTATTATAGAAAAAACTTGCAAAAGGAGGACTCGGATAGCGGCCAAAGTTACCAAGTGAGAAAGGCGTTGAGTCAACCTGTCACGAAGGCGTAAATTTTGTGAGCTTGTCTTTGCAATCTGTCGTAAAATTCACTCGCGTTAGAGACTCAACAAGCCTGTACGGTTTTTATTGTGAAGTATACTTGATGGCGTAGCTTTGTCGTTCAGAAATATTTTTTAGATGATGGTCGGGATTGATGCCTTTCTGGTATTTATGTCTTATTGAGTGAGGGGACAAAGCAAAGACGCTCGCTTTTGTTGCCGCCATCAATTTTCGTCAGTCTACTTTTGTTTTTTACTGATGATGCACATGTTATTGTCTGCCTCTAAACATGTGTTGTGCCACTTTTCTTTTACATTTTGTATATGTTGTAATTGTGTGTACATAGTATAGTACACTGTACCGCTTTTCTGCGTTGTAAATGTATGATAGAATGTATATGGCGTGATCTGTGTGATATTTGTTGAAATACGAGTGGAGTGACTAGTAACGCTTACATTTTTTTATTGTCATCTGAAATGTCTTGTGGACGTCTTAGAGTGTACAAGTTTTCGGTATGGTGTTTGATAGCGTTACTAATCTGAGCCGTAAGGGGGGAGGGGTGGGGGAAGAAATGGGTAAAATTTGTTATATATTTTTATGTGACATGTAATACATGGAAGATACCTACAGCGTATGTTGTGAGTCACCAACAGCAAATATCCAGACTGCTAACATGGAAACTAGAGGTTGCTCTAGGAGAGTATGGTTAGTGAAGTCGAATTTGTAGTATTTTCTTACTGTCTTATGTTTGTGGGCATTAATGATAAGAAGCTATCATTTCCATATCATTTTTGCTATTATTATTACCATCAAAGTTAGATATGAATCCTGTACTATCAGCATTATTTGTTAGTATGTCAAAATGTCCGTCCAATTTTTATCAAATTTATACTGAATGTATTGTCGTTGTAAATTCCATTATGAATCTGATGACTCTTGCTGTTGATGTAAATAAAAAATTTTATAGTCATGATTTTCATGATTTTAACACAAAGTGATGCTATCCGTATCCTGTCTGCGTCGTTATTTGTGTAGAATGCCATGATTAGTGTTAGTATACGTTTGCTGCCAGGAGCTCATTTCGCAAATATGTTTGCAGCTATTCGCGTCAGCTGCTTTGATTGGAGTTACCATGGCAGTCTTGCTGTTTGGTTGTGATTGTGAATTTTTGTGATTAATCATTTTAGGTTGTGTCATCGATAGTAGCAGCTCGCAGTCATTCCAAACCTCTTGAAAATGAAAAAAAAAAACCCAGACAAACAAACAAAAACGGGCCACTGATTAGGATTTTCCTTGCGTAGTTTTTATCGCAAATAAAGAATACATCTTTCTCATCAATTGCTCAGTCTATTTGTAGCCTGTCCATCGAGCAGCCCCCTCGCCAACCTCATCCCGACCCCTCTCCTCCACTCCACCTGAGACGAACATCCCGTTCGATTATCATTCTGTGAATTTGCTTTGGACTTACGCGAAAAATAGATACCGCTGTATATATTCGTCTCGAACCTCGTAACATTGAGAGCGCGGTATAGTAAATAAAACTGAAGTGGTTGACTTCCCTTCTGTGAGTGTCAAAATGAATAATAGATGAGGCCACTGCTGAAATTGTATACGTGAGACCCACATTGGGGATGACCTGGGCATCGCTCTTATCGATGTCAGGTTACCATGGTAATGTCAGGTATCCATGGCAACCAGATGCAATTTAAGGGCAAGGAGATCCTACGCCGCAGACGACAGTAATGTCCAGCTGCTGTTTTTTCAACTGTCATGGCTGAAAGCGTTGAACATGAAGCTTGCGATCAGCGTACCTCAATATCAAATGAACACGGACATCCTGTGTTTAAAAACTTTGCCGAGTTTTTCATCCCCCTTCTCCCCCTTCTATAGAACATTAATTCTTGCATTTGACACAGATTGTTTAAAGTCTGTTTAAAGTCCCTTTGCTCCCACCCCACAAAGGGAGCATATGCATGGTTTGGGACCATACGAGAGATAAGAAAGTGATGGGGTTTCGAGAAGCTGTACCCATTTTCACGGAGCTGTAATATCGCTCACAATCAATTGATGAATCCATTACTGATCTTCAAATTGGCAATTATACTTAGGAACATAAAAGAAAATGCTTGTCTGAAAGTAGCAAATTTTGGTTTATCTATGTTTTAAGGATGGTGCAAATTTTATAAATTCAACCAGTTTCTTCGAGCTTGTGTCCAATAAAGGATACGCTATAAAACTCCATGGCCGTGTTTCATCAAGCTGTTCGTATAGTTACGCACGGCTTTACAAACGCCTTAAATATGCCAAGCCAAGTGGGTTTCTTATTCATTTTCATTTATTTACGAAACAAGGCTCAGGTTTACCAATGTCATGATAACGTGGAGAGAATTTCTGCGGTATAATTCCCGAGGACTAGATGGACTAAAAGATGAATAAAAAAAAGCAGTTTATGTTAATAGTGATGCACTTCAGCCGTCCCCTTTTAACGAAATCTCTCCCATAGCTCTGCGTTTTTTCGTCATCTCCCGAAACCGCTGCATATACCTTGCCCGTTCTGACATTTCAATAATGTGGAGGCTCCCAGAGAGGAAAAGTCGCATCAAGATGAATGGATTGTTATTGCCGTCTTTTATCATTTTCCCCGCGTATTGTCTTTCGGACAATTCGCAAAGGACAGGGGCGGTGTTCGGCAAGGCCTTCACCAGCGACCAATGCCCTTTACCAAGTCCCAGAAGATGACTGGATAATAACGGTCCGTACCGATCACGGCATGTCATCTCTTAAAAGTACCTGTTGCTGTTGTTGTTTATTCTATCATCTCTTAAAAGTATTTATTGTTGTTGGTATTGTTTATTCTGCCTGTATTGTCGTGTTTGTATTACCAAACAGTTCTGTTTTGATAAAAGAAAGCAACGTGTTTTATTAGGAATTGTTGATTCAAACAAGATGCAATAATCAGGCATGTCTTTAGCATTAGGCATTGCATACCAACGCATGTCATAAATGGCATATCAAATGAAGTGTACAATATTAAACAACAGAAACGAGCATTAAAACAAAATCATTTTAGTAAACACACGTGCAGTATAGCTCAATCAGCAATGTTCCACTGAAGAAGATCAAATATTTGCATTAAGTAAGCAGTGGTAAGCAGTGATGAATACAAGGTTCTACATGGGATAATGGAACCGTGCAACTTTCGGCAGATGTCGATACATTAGACGACAAAATCATGCCAATAACAGACTGACAGAAATCGGGTTGTTTTGACAGATTTTGATGATCTGACTGAAAACTCTGCTCAGCCGTCTGCGACTTTAGGACCCTTTTGTTGCGGCGGGTCACATACAGTATTTAGATCCCTTTGTTGTGGCGGGTCACATTTTTTCCAAAAGTTTCGTCCTTAAAGGAAACCAAAACCCAAAGATAAATTTGGATTGAGTGAAAGCAGCAACATTAGTAGACCACATCAGTGAAAGTTTGTGGAAAATCGGACAATCGTTGCAAAAGTTACCGAAGAATTTTTAAAGTTTTGGTGTTGGAACCGCTGGATGAGGAGACTTCTAGAGGTTATGATGTCATGTGTGGACAACAATATAAAGGAAATATAGAGGAAATTCCACAAAAAATAATTTTTCATGAAAATTACACAATTTATCAACTTGATACTGACATATGTTAAGGCTAGCAATTATTCCCCCTGCTTTCTGAAAACGGTTAGTCAAGTGCTCTTTCGTTATGCTAGAAAAGTGAATTCTTGTGGAATTTCCTGTATGTTTTCTTTACATTGTTGTCCACTCATGACATCATAACCTCTAGTAGTCTCCTCAACCAGCGGTTCCAACACCAAAACTGTAAAAATTCATAACTTTTGCATCGATTGTCCAATTTTCCTCAAACTTTTACTGATGTGTTCTACTAATGTTGCTGCTTTCACTCAATCCACATTTCTCCTTGGGTTTGGGTTTCCTTTAATTCAAATTCCGCCAGTTTTGATCCACAGCTCACCCCCCCCCCCCCCCCTTTCCCGGCCTTCAAAAACGTTCTGCAGCCTCTGCATCAGACAGCGTTCCCTTCAAAATTTGAAATGCTTGTGTACTACACATTGCTAAATAATGTTAAGAGCCGTTGCGATGTAATAGTCTAGTGGGATTTGGGGAAAATATGACTGTTAGAGGCATTTTTTAGTAAAAGTTGGGAACCGGTCTATTTTGTATAATTCAAGTACGCTGAATCCAAAAATTCCGGTTCCCAAGCAGAATTTTGAGTCTAAGAGCATCTAATTTGCATAAACAAAATGGCCGCCAATCCATTGCATTTAAGGTGTTTCGATGATCTAATTTTCATAAAATCTCCATAGACATGCAGAAATAGTAATAATTTCAGAAATTATTGTGTAGGGACAATAGCTAGGTCATCAATTGTTCATAACTATCACTTATATATGCAAATTAAGAAGTGAAATATGCAAATTAGGAATTGCCGCTCATACAGCAATGCATTACCGCATATGCACGTGTGTAGTATACCTATATACTTGTTCACTTCTGTTTTTAATCATTTTAACAAGTTATTGGGCAAACAAAAAGTACACGGTGTCGTCAGAGTCCAATCAAAATTAAGTCCTGCAATCAATCAATTCAAAAGAATTGAATAACACTTATGCAAATATCTATGCAAATTGGTGTACAAGAGGATACATATTTGGCAGGGTTCTAGATTCTAATGCATTGCCGCAATATATGGATCTGAATCATAATTCTGATGATAGTTATCATTGTATCAAGGCTAGTTCACGATTTCTAGTGTGATAAAGAGATACAAAAACCAACTTCAAGTACTATGATAAAACACGCATCTTATTTGCATAATAAATTATGCAAATATTTCTCCATTTTCTCAACATATATCCCCAAAACAAAGTTTTGCCATTAAAATGTACCTTGGCGTATTGAAAAATAGATATGATATCGGTAAAACAAAGTGTACATGGTGTCATCAGAGTCCGAGGAAAATCAAGTACTGGAATCAACCAATTCAAAAAAAAAAAATGAATAACAATATTTGCAATTACGTATGCAAATTGCTATTGGCATGCAAGAGGCTATACTATGACAGGCTTCGAGATTCTACAACACATTGCCGCGATATATGAATCTGAATCATTGTAGTTATCATATCAAGTCCTAAGTTGATGATTCTTTTGTGATAAAGAGATACAAGAATAAACAGCTATTAGAAATACCCTAATAATCTAATTTGCATAATGAATTTTACAAATAGTTGGCCATTTCTATGAATATATTTCCTAAAACAAAGTCTTGCTATCAAAATGTACCTTGGCGTACTGAAATGCAGCTAAGTTATCGGGCAAACAAGTTGCAAATTATAGTGTCGTCAGAGTCCGAGGTAAATCAAGTACTGGAATCAATCAATAAAGAAGAACTGAATAACACTTACGGAAATATGTTTGCAAATTGGTATTCAAGAGGCCGTAGACCAGGCAGGTTTCGAGGTACTGCAAGGCACTGCTGCAATATATGAATATGTTTCATAACAGTTATTACATCAAGACCAGCTGAATACCTGTGAATGATTCCTGGTGTGATTAAGAGATTCAAAACTTAACTGCAACTACTAAACATACACCTCTATTATCTCTCATTTGCATAATAAATTATGCAAATATTTACCCATTTTTCTATGCATATTTAGCACCAAAACAAGGTCTTCGGGCAATCACATCACTATACATTACTCTACAGATTAGTGCAAGGTCACTTATCCTTCTCTGTACTTTGTCGTTTTCATTGGATAAATTGGTTTATGATTATTTTCAATCTGCAGTTGAATGTAAAATCAAGTGGCAACTTTCATAAATCTCGTCTGCGAACATAATTTATGTCTTTTTTATCTATCTCTTCACCCACTCTGCAGGCTCAAGCAAAAAGAAAAAATGTAAGAAAAATCCTGGTAACTCGGACAGTGTCGGAAATAGAAGCGAAGGATGACTTTGTAATTCTTCAGTCATCAACACCTTTATAATTATTTTGGCTGTCGAAGAAACATAATCTGAGTTAAAAAGTCTATTTCTCAAACGAGCTGATTTGATCTACATTCATGCAAGGTTTGCATCATCACATTGTTGCTAACATGCACACACTGCTGTACATTGTAGGCCTGATTTGTGACATTTGCATCGAAACATTCTTCATTGCTTTCGCATGGACATGAAATCATCTCACGGCAACTTTGCAGGAGGGTGCTGTTCGTTATTCCGAAGGTTCTTTATTCCGAAGGTTCGTTATTCCGAAGGTTCCTTAATCCGAAACACACAAATTCCCTATACCTAGAGGTTCGTTAATCCGAACATTTTTGTGGCGTTATTCAGAAGGTTCGCCATTCCGAAGATTTTGTTAATCCGAAAATGAAATTCGGAATAACGAACCATCGGAATAACGAAACTTCGGACTGAAGAGCCTTCGGAATAACGAACATTCAGAATAACGAGCTGTAACCTTGCAGGATTGGAGCTAGATACATCAGTTGTAGAGGCTGTAGGCCAGATCAAAACGTTCCCACTCATTGTCTACTGGTGAAGAAAGATCAGGTCTGGCACAGTGAGCAGGATTTTCTTCTTTTTTATTTATACAGGAGTATTGTTGTTGAACTGCTTCCGCGAGCGGTCAGTTTACTTTTGTCGGTAAAATGGTGGAACATATTTTGTGCCAAACGAGCTTGTGTGATGCATCTTTTGAATCGAATATAAGTTTATTCTTATAAAGACGACTGATAACAACCATGTTCTTGGAATCCAGTTTTCTTCTCGTACAAGCAGCATCATTGATGATTGTGAGTCCTTTACTGTCAGTATCAGTCTGGCAGAAAAAGCACAACTCCAGTATCTACGGAAGAAGGCCTTTTTAAGGTAGCTATCGGACCGATGTTATCTCTCAAGGAAACAAAAGTAACTTCATGTTCGCAAGGTGGTGGAAAACCCAGGTCCTGCATAAAAAGACCCATATCCTAATCTTTGGGCAGAAATTCAAGTGACAACATGGATATTCAAAAACTATACTTGATAAAGCATATAATGACAGGCAAAATGGCGACTATTCACGTCTGATACGAAGTGGAATCTTCTGTATGTTACATGGTTCCTAATGAGTATTCAGTATTCATTATTTCTTACAAACCACTGGCCCTTAAAGCTAGAGACCTATTTGCTAAGAATGTAATGTCTATGATCTGAATCACACCTGGTGAGCACTGGCGTAGCCAGGGGGGGGGGGGGCGATGGGGGCGGTCGCCCCCCCCCCCCCCCCCCCCCCCCTAAGATTTGGACCGGGGATTTGGGAGGCGGAAAAAAAAAATGCGTGTATACTGTATGCATGCACATGAAGCGGGTCTCCTTTGCAACCTTTCATCAAATAAGATATTTTTTTTTTAATATTTCACTCAAAGTGTGCACCAGATCGTTGAATTTCAATTCAAAATATGCAAAATCTCTCGTGCTTGGGAGGGGGTATCCCCCTCCCAAACCCTCCCCCTCTGTGCCTCTTTCCCTAGCCAAGTACACTTTTTAGATTTTTTTTAAAATTCTGAATAATTCTGAGTGCACAAGACTTATCACTTATATTCCGAAAACTGAAGGTTCCCTCATGTATCTTAAGGGGAATTTCCCCTTTTAATCGACCCTTTCCTCCCTCAGCCCCCCCCCCCCCCAAAAAAAAAAATCATTTTTTTTTTTTTTTTGGTGATTTATCAAATGTTGATTCCATCAAATATGCGTATACAAGATATCTCAATTTCAACCTTAAAAAGATAAAAGCTCCATCGGAAGGGAAGGGTGGAGATAACACTCGCCCACGCCTTCTCCCTGCTCCCCCCCCCCCCCCCCCCCCCCCGCCATGCAAAGAAGTAGACTGTGGCTATACCCAGATCGCTTTATTTCAATTCTAAAAACGCAAAAGCTCCGCGAGCGGGAAGGGGAATCCCCCTTCCCCTAAGCTCTATACCTCACTAGACTTTATACATACGCACAGATGGTACACATGCGGAATAAGAGCTAAATACCGTGATTTTAACACTTCGATGAAAAAGTATTGCACCAAAAATTTGCACCAGATCGCTGAATTTCAGGTCTGAAAACGCAAAATCACCTTCGTGTGGGAGGGGATATGCCCCTATATCTACACCCTCGTGTGCATGCTTTTTCTGTTTGATTGCTGAACAGACAGCGTTCATGATATTCAGTGTAAGAATCAATACAAGAAGACTAGTGTATTTAAATTATACCATTTTATAGGCAAATTGTTCAATAATAATCTACACTAAAATATACTGCTACCTTAAACAAGTGGGACTGTTTCACGTCGATGAAACACGCAAAAACATGCATCAAATTGCACCATTTGCAACATCAAAATGCAAAAAGTTCTCGCCGTGGGAGGGGGGACACCCCCCTCGCTCGCTCCGCTCGCTCGGGTTCAGTCGCGTTCATAATATTCAGTGAAAAGAATTAATACAAGAAGTGTATTTGAATTATACCATTTTATAGGCAAATTGTTCAATGATAATCTACACTAAAATATACTGCTACCTTAAACAAGTGGGACTGTTTCACGTCGATAAAACGCGCAAAACATGCATCAAATTGCACCATTTGCAACATCAAAATGCAAAAAGTTCTTACTGTGGGAGGGGGGACACCTCCCTCCCACACCCTCCCCTCCCCCCCTCGCTCGCTCCGCTCGCTCGGGTTCAGTCGCGTTCATGATATTCAGTGAAAAGAATTAATACAAGAAGTGTATCTAAATTATACCATTTTATAGGCAAATTGTTCATTAATAATCTACACTAAAATATACTGCTACCTTAAACAAGTGGGAATATTTCACGTCGATAAAACGCGCCAAAAACATGCATCAAATTGCACCATTTGCAACATCAAAATGCAAAAAGTTCTTACCGTGGGAGAGGGGACACCCCCCTCCCACACCCTCCCCTCCCCCCTCGCTCGCTCCGCTCGCTCGGGTTCAGTCACGTTCATGATATTCAGTGAAGAGAATTAATACAAGTGTATCTAAATTATACCATTTTATAGGCAAATTGTTCAATAATAATCTACACTGAAATATACTGCTACCTTAAACAAGTGGGACTGTTTCACGTCGATAAAACGCGCAAAAACATGCATCAAATTGCACCATTTGCAACATCAAAATGCAAAAAGTTCTTACTGTGGGAAGGGGGACACCCCCTTCCCACACCCTCCCCTACCCCCTCGCTCGCTCCGCTCGCTAGGGTGCAGTCGCGTTCATGATATTCAGTGAAAAGAATTAATACAAGAAGTGTATCTAAATCATACCATTTTATAGGCAATTGTTCAATAATAATCTACATCAAAATAAACAGCTACCATAAACAAGTGGGACTGTTTCACGTCGATAAAACGCGCAAAAACATGCATCAAATTGCACCATTTACAACATCAAAATGCAAAAAGTTCTTACTGTGGGAGGGGGGACACCCCCCTCCCACACCCTCTCCTACCCTCTCGCTCGCTCCGCTCGCTCGGGTTCAGTCGCGTTCATGATATTCAGTGAAAAGAATCAATACAAGAAGTGTATCTAAATTATACCATTTTATAGGCAAATTGTTCAATAATAATCTACATCAAAATAAACTGCTACCATAAACAAGTGGGACTGTTTCACGTCGATAAAACGCGCAAAAACATGCATCAAATTGCACCATTTACAACATCAAAATGCAAAAAGTTCTTACCGTGGGAGGGGGGACACCCCCCTCCCACACCCTCCCCCCCCCTCGCTCGCTCCGCTCGCTCGGGCTCGGTCGCTTCGCTCCCTCGCAGACTAACCGCCCCCCCTAAGATGAAATCCTGGCTACGCCGTTGCTGGTGAGATATAATGATAAGTCAGACAGACGAAGGAGCGTGGCGTCGTCCAGCTAAGAATAAATTGAAATGCACCAATACCTGGTGGCTATCACTGGCGGCATGTTTTATCCACGTATATTGAAAACAAAAACAAAAAGGACCAGGAAGTTGTAAACCCCTTATTTCGCAGATTGCACTGGTCGAGGCAATTTCAGAGTTCAAACTGTCTTGGAAGTTGACAAAGTTACATTCTTATAACAGATGTAGAAGAATCAAATATAAGTAGATGTGTGCCACACGTCTTTTTTTTTCCATTTCTTCTCCCTCACTGCTATTCTAAAATCGTTATCTAAGTTTATCATGATAAGACGCGGTCAGAGTGGCAAAAGATCGCAAAGTTTAAGATCGCGAAGTCTTCGCAATCTTTTGTTGTCCGGTCACACTGGCAAGAGATCGAGAAGTTTGGCAGGGATGGCATTATAAAATGAAATATCCCTAGCTGTAGTGGGAAGTTTCGCGGAAAGTTTGCAGTCACACGCACTTGAAAAACTTCAAGATCTTAAAGATTGCGTTCTTATACTTTTCGATATTTTGCCAATCTGATCGCGCCTTTTGAGATCTTGGAGATCGCGATCTCAAACTTTTTGATCTTTTTGCCAGTGTGTGAATGGGGCTATTCTACAAGCTTAACTTCCCAATGGATCCTTCTCCAGTCTTAATATATTATTATATATATATATAATTTCATCTCACGGACTTACAAAATTTTGTTTATTCAGTGGGACATCAGTAATGTTTGTGGTGAAATTAAAGGTGGTTTTCTTGTACTTGTAAGAAAAACAAGACAAAATAGAATAAAATCACCTGTCCCATTTCAACCTATAGACGAATGTTTGTTATACATATAATCATATGTAAACATATATATTGTGACGAACTCGCCTTCTCGTCGTGAGTGTATTTGACTGTTTGTACAAATGTCTCCGCGAGCCGTGTCAGGATGGCCGAGTAGGCGGGGTTCGTTTTGTTGCAGTTTACAACGATCCCTCTAAATTATTAAAACTACTAGTCTGTACGCTACCATGTATTATGTTGTGTCAGAAGCAGCTCACCAACACAAGCGGCACACATACCAAGTTCAGCATCACTTATGTATGCCACTCCCAAACGTCACTTGTAGAGGATGTTAAGTTGGTACACTTATTTGTTATCAACTTTTACTACCAACTCTTGCTACCAAGTTCTGCTACCAAGTTTTGTTACTAACTCTGCTACCAACTTTTGCTACCAACTCAGTCACGCTAACGTGGAACACCTGTTACCAACTCTGCTACCAACTTTTGCTACCAACTCAGTCACGCTAACGTGGAACACCTTTCACAGCCATATGGTGGCACAGGTATCGTTGATGGCACGGGGTAAAAGTGCTGTATCGCACCGTTACCAACTTCCTCAGGCGACGACTGGATCTTGGATTGGGCACGGACTATGCGACAAGTCACATTACCATTATACCCGAAATCCAACGGCGACGATTTGAACTTGGATTGGGCACGGACTATGCGACAAGTCACATTACCAATATGCCCGAAATCGAACGGCTTACTAGTTGGTCTTCTCAGGAACGGCGCTCCAACTCAGGAACATGTACCACCACTTTCCAAGATGTTGTATTGTGGTAGAACTCTCAAGAAGACACAGTGAAGACAGCAATTCAGGAACATATGTACAGTTTATTATACATAGAAGTGGATATTAACAACACACTTGAAATGTATCATACACGGGCTGCTTGTTGCGGACTATGTCACACAACGGCCACTTTATATGCCTCTCCTCCTATCGCGGAATGAGGAGGCAATCCCGCACGGCCGTAAGTAGCGCAAAGAAATACCCGCAGTAGTCATTCAAATTATTGACAATGTTGGCGTGGTTACTAAATTCGTACAACGATTATACATTTTAGCAGTATCTCTTTTACATGGTTACTATAATTCGGCATGTATCATCGGTCTAAACCGGAGTTGGTATTGAAATAATCCAAACTTGCCCATGACAAACAAGTAACCACATATCTAATAATAAATATTAAAACTCATAATAATGCACTACCACATTACAGCATTTGCCAAACGTTCCAATCGTGCCCCCTTTCTATGCTATAGGCACAATCGATCATAACAAATTATAATCGAAACGGTTAAATCGAATCGGTTCCACCGAATTTCGTTACAATATATATATATATATATATATATATATATATAATATATATATATATATATATATATAATATATATATATATATATTATATTATATATATATATATTCATATAAAGATTACCATGCTCTGGTTAACTGGGAAAAAATTTTTCGTGGTGCTGATGCTAAAGATTTGCATATTGGAACAATACAATAATGGATGTTGCATATGAACAAAATGGCATTGATCGATGACACTTTCCAGCCCCCCCCCCAAAAAAAAAAAGTTGAGTCATGATCCGCTTAGAGAGAGTTTTCATCAATTCGTTTTGCGATTATCGATGTACTAAAAATAGTTTTCATGGAATTAACAATTTTATGGCAATATCGCATCTAGTTTGTATGTATTATGCAAATTAGATGTTAAAGTTCATTCGCTTGAACAAGCCATTTTTTTTTTTTTGCCCTCGCGCAATCAATTTTGGTTAAGAATCGGGTTCCTAACGTGAATTCCCAAAGCAAAACAAAAAAAAAATCCAAAAGAGGATTTGAAAAAAAAAAAATAATCCCACCAGGGTAAATAGGCTATTGAATGAACTGCATGCACGTAAAACTCATAAAGCCTACATATGATTTGCATACCAATTACAATATTTGCATTTATTTTGATACCACTGAGAAGGGATTCTGGTTTTTATCTAACCCTCAAAACCTTAAAGTCTACATATCTAGTGTTTTTAACTTCCCTCTCAAGAAAAAAAAATGTGAAAATTACTCTTCAAGTGTTAATATATATTATCTGCATATTTCAGTCCTAATTTGCATAATTATGAATACAATATACTATTCATCACCTGCGAAACGTTTATCCCTCAAGTTGCTTATTCCATTCTATGTACCAAGATTTCAAATCTTTTTTTCCAGCTCGTTTGCAAAAAGAATTTTTAGAAAATGCGTGTCCGAAACTGATAAATTCTGTGGCTGGGCAGACATTTTGTTTATGCAAATTAGATGGTCAAGATCGGTGAATTTCGCTTGGGAACCGGAGTTTTCCTAACCCTCAAAGCCTTAAAGTCTACATATATAGTGTTTAATTTGCCTCTCAAGAAAAAAAAAATGTAAAAATTACTCTTCCAGTGTTAATATATATCTGCATATTTCAGTCCTCATTTGCATAATTATAAATATAATATACTATTTACCACCTGAGAAACGTTTACCCCTCAAATGCTAATTCCATTTTCTGTACAAAGATTTCAAATCACTTTTTCCAGCTTGTTTGCAAAGAATTTCTAGAAAATGCGTGTCTGAAACTGACAATTTCTGTGGCTGGGCAGCCATTTTATTTATGCAAATTAGATGGTCAAGATCGGTGAATTTCGCTTGGGAACAGGATTTTTCGGATTCAGCATGCTCAAATTAGGTTAAAGAGACCGGTTTCCAACTTTTACTTTAAAATTCCTCTAACACCTTTTTAGAGAGCCCTTTTTCAGAAATCCCACTTAGACTAGCACACGCACGCCTACGCACATTGTGTATGTAGGAAGATTACCCAACCTCGCCAACATGACATTGATATTTGTTTTACAGTCATTTCACATTTGGGGTAAAACATTTTAGCCAGGTAGTGCAGAATTTTGGCAGCATGATTCGAATCAAATAACTTAAGGATATATAGAATCTCTTCTCCCACAATTTTAAGGTATATGTATTTCAATAATATGGGTTTTCCCATCCATTTTCGCACTTTTGTCATTCAATTTCAAAGATTTATTATTCAATTTCGTCCCGAGAAGCACGTGGAACGCAAATCCTAACTTCAATTTCGTCAATTGTCATTGTAATTCGTTTTTCGTCAAACATTTTCGAAGACATAGCATTCAGAATCGTCGATTGTCATTCAAATTCGTCCCTCCCGCTGACGGATCGCAGAATGTGAAGATCAAATTCGTCTTTGTTCACACAATTTCATGAATTTTTCATTCAAATTAGTCAGATGTTTTCGATTCTTTTTTTTTTTATGGTGAACCAACTTTAAGCTGACATATTTTTACTTTCTCCCATAAATTGTATCGTTACACATTATTCCCTAACCATTTTCTTAGACAATACACACGAATAACATGACTGCCAACCAAAATTGATTGAAGGATAAACGACAGTAGAAAGTCATATCCCAGGACAGTATGTCAGTGTCACATTTTAACTTTAACTCGTAATGTTCAGGTCTTTGCATCATAATGCATGAAGCAAACTTTAAATTTTGTACCCTGGAAAGTAGCAAACATAATTATGTTATCCATTCTTGGACATTAAACAGGCGACAATTCTACACTTAAAGTTTGTCTTTATATCATGTTTGCCTAGAAATCGTTTGTCAGTGTTTTCGTTTGCGAGACGGTACGTCTGTTTGTATCAGTGTGTACTCGGATTGCTTGTGTGTGTGTGTCTGTATCTGTGGTTCTGTGTGTGTGTGGGGGGGGGGGCACTTGTATGTATGTTTACTCCTGAATGTAAAATGTCAACGGTTACAGAAAAAAAAATGCATGAATGACTGGAAAATCACACCGGATAGAGATAAGAGACGAATATGAATGACAATTTAACGAAAATGATTGACAAAAGACGAAATCGATCCTGCTGTTTTGAGTGCTGCGAGTGAGACTGACGAATTTGAACTGTAAATGACGAAAATGTATGCCAAATGACAAAATTGAATGGACTTTATTTGAAAATGAACGACGAAAGACGAATTTGAAAGTAAGATTGGCCTATTCCCGACATCCCGCGACGAAATTGAAGTAAAAATTTGTGAAATTGAATGAAAAAAGTTTGAAAATGAATGGGAAAACCTATATAATAGTCCTAGTTACAACTGCAACTTATCTCAACAAACACTCGGGAAGTTTCAAGGTTATGCTCACTATAGTCTTCTTTTTAATTGCAACAATATTTGACACTTTGACACATTGTGAGAATCATCTCGAAATTTAAGCGTACTATGGTTCCTCTATTCGCGTTCCTATTATCCGGCTCCATCATTCATCATGTTCCAACATTAATGACACAGTTACAACACAGACAGATGATGTTTACGACAGTGTTCAATAATGAATCGTGATAGGGTCACAAAAGAGACGGTAAGAGAGCAGGTTACTATACCGGTGTGGTAGCGCTTTAAAGGCGAAGGACATTAAAGATTATGAGAGTATGCTTCTGTACACTAAACAGCGTAAAAACTGTCATTTACTTTACCTCTATTAGTACTCTTTTATGTTAAAAGAATTACAGAGAATAGAAGTGGTTGATGAATAAATCCTGTTCGTAAGTGCAGCTTTATCAGAAGAATTGATGAAATAGTGACTTGATATCGATCGAAAGTAGGGCATAAACGATCATTCTGCTGTAGTTTGTGTTTTTGACATTAGGTCTAATCGTCAAGATAGAATTGCATTTATATCACCCCTTTTAATTTCAGGACTTACCGATTTACATAATAAAGGATGTTACTTTTTAATGAATCTCACATCGCGTGTTAGCTTGCATTGGCCCATTCGTTTCAACGCTTCTATTTCAATTCCTAAATGTTATGAGAATACAGTCATCAACGATAGACATGATAGATGTATGTTTGTTTGTTCATTTCTATCTTTTCAACAGGCAGAGATTGAAAGGCATATGTTCCGTGTCATCCATACTTGCTGTTTATCAATCAGCTGAAACCTGTCTTGTATAACAGGCCCGAAAGAAAGAACCAGGGAAATGTTTATTTGTGTACATAACATCCTCTTATAACATCTTATACAGGTGTGGGGATCCGCTTCTCTTTCTCACCATTATCTTCGTCGAGTTCCGTCGTTGTTTAGTCTCTACAGGGCTCACACCTGTAAATATAATGGAATGTCCTTGACCGCATCACAAAATCGCACCAAAGATACTAAAATAAATGAAGAAAAATGAATCTAAAATCAGAAATGTAGTTTGACAAAAAAACTGAATAGCTGCAGATATTGAGTATGAATTTCTCTACATACTGCACTTTGGTTGGAAGATGAAAGCTTTTCTCATGGAATTTGAAGGGATTATATTTGATTGGGGGTGCATGTACAGAAAATATGTGATGTTTTGAGTAAAACTCGTAGTCTGACTTTGCGAACCCTTGGACAGAGTTTGAACTGAAGAACCCCCTTGGAGATTTGATGGATGAAAGGATATGTCTCACTTTTTCAGGTTACCGAAGATGAAACACCTCATTTCTCCCAGCTATTTTACAGACGTTTTTGATTTTTTTTTAATTTTGACACACGTCTATATGGGGAAATATTTACTCTCTAAAAAAAAATCGTGTGAAATTTTTCACTCTAAAAAGAGTGAATACAAAAAAGAGTGAATTTCGAGTGAAATTGGAGTGAATTTTGAGTGAAAATGCTCATTTTCACTCATTTTGGAGTGACGTCAGGGATCACTCCAAAATCTTCGAGTGCTCCCTGACGTCACTTCAAAATGAGTGAAAATGAGCATTTTCACTCAAAATTCACTCCAATTTCACTCGAAATTCACTCTTTTTTGTATTCACTCTTTCTAGAGTGAAAATTTTCACTCGATTTTTTTTTAGAGAGTGTGAGCCCTATAAAGTTGTTGTCCTCCATTCTACTTCCTGTTTGTTTTCGGTACTCTTTACTATTTTGGTGTATTTTTCATCTTTCTTACTGCTGCTGGAAAATCGCCACGACTCAACCGTCAGACGACAGACCTCGCCAAGCCCAAGCGCACCAACCTGACTTCCTTCTTGTGAGTGGAGCACATTCGTGAAGAGGGCGCACTAAACATTTCAAAGAAATGTGACGTTGAATTTGTCGCACTCTCTCCGAGGACACGCCCTTACGACCTTTGCCCCAAATTTTCTTACGGAAAATCTGCCCCTAAATCCCCCTGAAGGCACGCCCCATACTTTTACCGTTCCATAATGACAACATTATCAACGTATCTCCTGGGTCCCGTTTCACAGTCTTATAAAAATAAAGTTTACGACGATGGCAACATACCATGAATGTGGTTACCATGGAAGCACCATCAGGCAAGAGCCAATCAGATGCGAGTTTGCCGTTGTTATTTTGATGAGTGTCCGCACTTGACTCGCAGTCATTCCAAGTTTCCTCCTTGTGAATGATACCTGGGGGCAATCCTGCTCGCTAGCTGCATTTACATCACGGAAGTGTCTAGCCTTTAATCTCAGCGTCGAGGTTAGTTCTTTTGATTACCAGCTGAACAATTTAAAATGATTATCTAATTTTCGCCAGGATCCGCGGGAGGGAGATGGTGTTTCTTGTTGCTACATCTCACAGAATTTCATTTTTTTTACTCGGCAGAAATATACACGAAGACAGAAAGAAAGAAAGAGCGTGTAAGCGGTAGGCCTAAATTTCTAGTGATGTGTGTGATCAAATAAGTTGACCTTGTGATTTGCCCTACTGAATTGATCGCTGTATGATTTTCGTCCCTTGTTAGATATTGAGTTTCCAAATTTCCAGCACACTGCACACCCCTCAAGCTAATTAGATTGTAGTATATTACTACCAAAGACTGGGGCAAAGACTACTAATAGTCACCAGGGACTTGACTCAAATGAGGGGAAATACTCAGTAGTGTATAAGATGCGGTCGTCTGCTCCGTGAAATGTGGGCCAACCACCAAGCCGCAAAGTGTCTATCTGTCTCTGGTGCAGTGGTGGGGCTATCACAGAGGATACGCGCTCCTGAATCGTGCGCTAGCTGTTTGACTGAACACCGTTAGGTTGACTGGAGATTGTGATATGCTTCTTCCTATACTAGTAGTAGAGAAAAACAAGATTTTGTCCGTGTTCATTCCTTGCAGAAGTGTGGATTTTGATGGCTGCACCGTCCTTGCGTTGTACTGTCACCAAGCACTGATTCAAAGTACAGTTCTTGCAGTTCGGCTTTCCGAGGTACGTCTATGCGTTTCCGTTCGCTAATTTTCAATGGCACGCCATTAGTTTCTCCGACCATCTCAATCACGTTACGTTCACCGTAGGTACAGGCTAATTGGCGAAGCTTTCAGTTAAGGCACTTAAACATTAAATAGGTGACTGACGCTGGAACTCGCCCATAATACACGCGTTTTGAGGGCAAGAAATCTACTTAGTACTTTACGTAAGAATCAAACGGCGAACGAGGAAAGGAGAAGCAGCTTGGCAAATGTCGCCTGGAAACTGCCTTTAAAGGCATCTTTTTAAAACTAGTCAATACATTATTATGTACTTTTGTAACAAAATAAGGTGATTTTACGAGTTTCAGCAAATATTGATTAAGAGTCTTCTTGTTCTAAGAGTCAAATGTGTAGGCCTACTTCTCGCCTTCTTGCCTTCTTGCCTTAACAATAGTAAGCGCCTTCAATTCCAAAACGAGTCACCCTCGATTGCCCTCTCTCTCCCTCGGTCGTCCTGAACAAGTCGCCTTTGCCAGTTTTAGCAAGTCGCCTTCTAGCCGCGTGTTGCCAATTTTCAGAGGAGAGTCGATCGTTTTTATTGGCAGTTTGAGTATATACACGTCTGCATTCGGGCAGTTGCAATAAGTGCAATTATTATAGCAACAGACAACTTTGGATGCAAAATTATCTCTTTGTAGACAGCTATAGATCGATCCCGTCTCTTCAATGGTTATATTACAAGTAAATGGGAGTAGGCTTTTCATCCTGTCATTGTCATGCTCTCGTCGTAGTGTTACTGTAAAAAAAAAATGATGAATAGATGAATGAAATAGATAAATAAAAACGGGAGAAAGAAAATTTGTTCATGGCGACCAAGCGGCCATGCCAAGAAAGTATACCTGATTGAGGTCTTGTAGCGTTTGTTGTTGAGTTGCTATTTTTACCATTCAGACGCACAGATTGCAGTGAGTTTGATACCCTGCATGCATAAGTCCACCGATATTTGCCGAATAAAACATGTAAAATATCTATAATAATGGCTGAGAAATTCCACCTTTTGTTCGCTTCAAAATTATCGATCAAACGCTTCACGCGCCTCAGCCGCCTCCCCCATTTTCACACTCTCCCTGTTTTCCCCCTTTGGAGTGTGTCCACAATGATTTCAATGAAGTAAATATAGATACACGCTTGCAAATATTCCCTCCTCACTTCAAATTACTCAAGACCTTACTCACATGGCTGTTTGCGTGCGTTCGAGCCGAGATTGAAGGGTATGTTGCCATTCGTTACGAAGGATTTGCGATGAACTGCGCGTTGTCTCAACAGAAATATTAAAGACATTCTTTCACGTCGCCGAATGTTCAAAAGTATATAGATATTAGCTCAAGACAAAGTGACTATAGAACTTGAAAGAGGTAGTCACGACATCGGTAATTTCTAAAACCTGCAATAGACACAGGGACGAAAAAGATAGAGAAATCATGCATTCTTCGTCCAGAGAAAGAGTGAGAGAGGGGGAGGGGGATGGGGAGGGGGAGGGGGAAGGAGAGGGGGAGGGGGAGAGGTACAGTCATAAACAGATAGGGGGTTAGACCATGGGTATTTTGCCGATGATAATGACAATCCAGCGGCGCAGGTGATGTTTTCATTCTCTATCCTTCATCCCTCGCTGTTGTTTTCCCGAAACGGTTGAAGGACGCAGACCTCCAGTTTGACCTGAGCTCAGCGTCGAAAGTGACCCTACCCATCGGGCAGATCGGCATTCCAATATCACGGCACGCCAGTCTGTCGTTTG
This sequence comes from Diadema antillarum, assembly GCF_040938485.1. Lineage (NCBI taxonomy): Eukaryota > Metazoa > Echinodermata > Echinoidea > Diadematoida > Diadematidae > Diadema > Diadema antillarum. The sequence goes on along the minus strand of NW_027271528.1, from coordinate 478,885 downwards.
TGTGTCACAGCACTTTTCGCCGCAGAAGCAGTGTATATTTTCTACCGCTGCAAGTGAAACAGTAGACCTACTTTTCGTATCACGTCGCTGCTGCCTCGATATTGCGCCCTGCGACTTCTTTATTTCTACTCCAAGATTACTTTCGACATTACAGTTTTTAATCAGGGAAGTTCTGCTCTGAATCAATGTCATATCGAAGCGCACGACTGGCGGTATTAATACATGACTCGCAAATGTGAGGGGCGCGGTGATGAAGGTCGAGGAAGGGGTATAAAACTATCCCCTCCACCTCCCCTCCGTATCTTCGTAGGTAAAGGTATTGACCCCAAGAATGTTTTGTCTCTTTTTCATACGGTTTTGAAGATTATATTGTTATCTCAGTCGATTTTAATTCGCGCAAATGTTCTTTTTATCACGTCGAGAAAAGTGGTGTTAAGGATATACTGAGTAGGCCTAGGGGATATCTTCTTACGGCGAAACGACTCGAAACAAAATAAAGAGATTATGAAAACGTGCCAGATTATGTAACTTTGAAATGTTTTCTCATTTATATGTTCAAATTGACTCTTATTAATGGGAAAATCTAATCAAAAGTTATTACAGCAATGAAATATGATCCCTCTACCACCATCTCCCGAACCAGTGAAAAAAGTGGATCAGAAAATCAATCACTACCGTCTTTTAAATATCATTGTTAAGCACTGAATATATATATATATATATATATATATATATATATATATATATATATATATATATATATATGTATGTGTGTGTGTGCGTGTGCGTGCGTGTGTGTGTGTGTATGTATGTATGTTTTGAGGGTCTGTGTATAATTATGTTATAGCAAGAGAAAAACGGTGAAGAGGGAAAAGAATGAAGCAAAAAGCATGTCTTACATTGTCTAGAGAAAGGCAATTGTTTATTAACAACATGACGTCATCAGCGGAGGAAAGTAGAACAAACAAATAGAGAACTTAGAAAAGGAACATCAAATGAAGGAACGATAAAATGGAACATGAAGACAGACGGCAAAGAAAAAAAGATAAAGAGAGAGATTATGCCGGGAAAAAAAAAAGCGGGCAAATGTCCGTGCTCTGACATTTGCTATGGCTAATGTAAAATGTCACATTTCCATTAAATCGAGGAGAACCGATTCGATTATCAGTGGGCGAGCGACTCGCGTGTTGCACAGGTCCGAGCTTCATCAGGCCTCGATTATTGCATTTGGTTCATCCTCCGCTACGGGGATGCGGAATTTTCGCCAGGGATAACTTGACACAGAAAAGACGATTCTCTGCAGCGGAGCTGTTACACTCCCGGCGGCTTGTTTACAATCGAAATTATTTAAATCTACCGAAAAAAGAAAAGATATAAAGGAATAATATCGACAAAGAGAACGGTACGTATTGCATTGATCCAAATCCCCTTTCCATGTATCTGCTTGTTTATTATACAGGTTATTCTGGGCTAAAATTTCCTCGTGCCCGTATTGGATTATGTTACCATAACAACGACAAACCAATGTTACTAAACATCCGCAACTACATTTTCATGTTATTGCCTGTACCGCTTTGCTTTTGTTATACTTTGTCTAAAATGACGACATGCTGCTTCAGCAACTACAGACGTCTGAGTAGCATGGCTAGTTTTATCATTAGTAGTGTTTCAACTGATTTATAGCTTATAATGACTGCACTTTATTGGCCAGAGGCTCACGGTTCCATTGATAGCAAAGTACGGTCTCAATTATGAGGCGGAGGGGATGGAGGAGGAGGAGGAAGAGGAGGAGGAGGAGGAGGAGGAGGGGGAGGAAGGTTGGTCGGAAGAGGAGGAAGAGGAGGAGAATGAGAAGGAAGAAGAGGAGGAGGAAGATGGTGGAAAGGAGAGCCAGAAAAAAAGAAGGGAAAGAAGAAAGAAATGGAAAATGATTATGACAAAGATAATTGTCATGGCTAGAGGGGAAAGACGAGGCGGAGGAGGAGGAAGAGGAGGAGGAAGCAGAAGAAGAAGAAGGAAGAAGAAGATAAAAAAGGATAGAAGGAGATAGATAGAAGATGAAAGAGAAGATTAATAAATATGAAATCCAGCCACCTGCTATACAGTTATGCAGCAGGGAAATACAGCGAACAAAATAGATTGTTGAGCATACATGCACGTGAACACGCACGCAAGCATGCACAGTAAACTGTTCACCCGTAAAGAAGTATAATGATGTCATTAAATTAATCCCACCGAATTGCGCCTCATTAGAAGAAATGAAATACTGGCACATTATCTCTAATTTGCCAGGTTACTGTCCGTATCGACATGGATTACTCTTTGCAATAATGCATGACATGACGTGATACTACGTGATAGTATACGCAACGACAGTGAAACCAAGTGCGAAATGCAGAATGCGTGAAGAATGACTCTGAGAAACTCTGAGCATTCTAATTAGAGGAAAAACCGCAATGCCAAAATCATGATTTTTTTTTTCTCTCAATGTTGCCTGATGAGGGGAGACGGATGTTGAAAGACTGATGAAGGGTTTTTCCTTCCTTTTTTCCGATAGTACTTCAGCGAAATGAAACTCGTGTCCGCCCATCCTCTCCTTCCCGCGCATTTCTGATTAAAGGTTAATACACGCAGGATAAAGCTCGCGAAGTCTGCGAGAAAAACGCGCACGATCTGTTACGTCATTTGCATTACCATCGTTCGTCGTGAGCACACGCGAGTCAGTCCCCTCTCCAGCGTGTCCTCAACCAAAGTCGCGGAGTTCGACCTTTTCAAAACCATTCGAAGCAGCATTTACATACTTCCGTCTCTACTTTGATGCACTCGGGGGAAAAGTAAAAAAAAAAAAAAAAAAGGACTGAGAGAGTTCCTCAGAACCATCGGAATATTACCCTGCATAAATCCACCTGGAAATCAAAATAGACATTCCATAAGCGAATGATCAAAATTTGTTTGTCTTTTAAGCGTTCCCGCGTGACTTTAACATCTACTTGTGATTGCATCGTATGAGCGGCAATGATATGATTCTTCAAAATTATAAAGCGAACACATCCTCTCTGTCTCTGAACTCAGGGGAGTAAATAAAGCTGTGTTTGACTTTCCTACCTTCTTTTTTTGTGGTTCTGATTAGATTTATTCCTTATTGACAAAAGTGACTTCACGCATTTGCGCGGCGCGTTATTGAATCACTCATTCTTATGTTTGACATCCCGTGCAGTGTTACCGACCGCTGGGCGCTTCACTGACGGTCGAGAGCCGAGGCATGCTAGGAGCGGGAACATCAAGGACTCCTACTCCGCCACGGAATCGACCATGTCGGGGACGACAACCATGGGCAGCTCAGGCGAAGTGAATATTTGGAAATTATCACGTTTTTAAGACTGCCGCTTTCCTGCATAGGCATTTAGCGGACCGATCTCGTCATCATAATTGTATGTTTTGTTCTTGTGCGGTCGGGACGAGGACTAAATCAAACTATGTCCACGTTTTACACAGTGTGCGAGATTAGCATTGCGGTCATGTCCGTGTTGGGCAACGGTCTGGTGCTCTACGTCTACGCCAGCAACCAGAGGCTGCATTCTGTCACCAACTACTTCATCGTGTCGCTGGCCATCGCCGATCTCTTCGTGGGGTTGTTCGGGGTGCCGTTCGCCATCCTGACGTCGGAGGGACTTCCCCGCGACTTCATCGGCTGCATCATCATGCTGAACTTTCTTCTCTGGCTCTGCGGAGCATCCACGTTTAGCCTCATCGGAGTGTCGCTCGATCGCTACGTCGCCATCTCCTACCCGTTGCGCTACAACGTCTTCATCACCCCTCTCCGAGCCCTGGTCGCCATCGTCGTGTGCTGGATAATGGCGGCCATCGTCGGATTCCTACCCGTGGTCGGGTGGCACCGCGGGCGGCCCGAAACACCCGCCTGCGTATTCATCGAAATCATCGACATGAACTACATGCTGTTCAATGCCATCATGGTCATTTACATCCCCCTCGTCGTCATGATCGTCATCTACGTCTTCATCTTCCGTGCCGTTAGAAAACAGGTGAGTTCATGTTTTCAAGTCATATACGTTCATACACACCCGTACCCAATTTCATTATGTACCAATGATTTAACGGTTTACTCTTGCAAGCCTACTGCGCGAATATGTCAACCCCCCCCCCCCCCCCAGGCATTATCAGTGATTATGTTTGTTCTCTGTTTAAAGATGCTGTGTGTTTGTAAGAACATGTGCACATACACAAAAGCCGTCCGCTGTATGCACTGACGCAAAGACACTTATAAATACACGTCCATCTATCAAAACACCCATGAATGATCACAGGACAGTTTGCAGGGAGGGGACCCATGATCAACCATTTCAATTACATGCTAAACACCTAATTACCTCTTTTGCAAGGCAATTGCAACTTGAAGCTTTGCAAACTGACTCGAGAGAAAAAAAGGTAAACTGTGTCCAGGCGTGACGTAATGATTTGATCGCTTTCATGACTTTTCTTGTCATTTTCATGGGCGATTTATTTTCTTTCGTTGCATAGCCACCAACAAGAAGCCGACAATGAAGCAGAGCTGAAAGAGAAGATGATAAAGTTTCCTTTCTCTGGAATAACTTCAAATATGTATAGGTCTATAGAAATGTAACATGATTACTGAAAGAACAGGAAGATATATTGCGTTACACTGTAACTGGAGACGAATCGTAAAAGTAAAACATGACGCGGAAAACGTAATATGTTCATTTACTATTCATATCGTCTTGTGATAATAACGTCATAATTTCCACATAACTACCAATCATCCATCCTCTCTTGACTCATTAGCCTAACCACAGAAAAGTTATTTGTGGGATGACTTAAATAACGCAGGCCTCACAGTTCACGTTTGCATGTGTGTAATGAGGTAAACGCTACCGCATTTTTATTGCTGCGATTGTGCTGTAAAAACACCATAGCACGTTAACCAAGAGACTGGACGATCAGCAGAGATTGCAAAGCACGCTCATCCGCCCACGCGCCGTCCCTCTCTAAAACGTAATGAGGAAACAAAAGAGAAAGCATTCCATCATGAATTATTCATTACCCTTACAAACCTAGTACATTTTGCATGTACTAGTATATGAGTGGGATATTTTCCCCACAATATTGTTCAAAGCAATTCCCAAGTGATACTGGCAAGTGCACGGCACTGTTATCTGCGTTTTGTTTCAGCACAATCAACTTTGCACGATATTGCAGGAAACTGATCTCACGTGTGATACTGTACTCTAGAATGAATACAAAATAGTTATTTCCCATATTGTTGCTGCACTACTGGACAATTGTTAACTCCTAAGGAGGGAGTAACAATAAGCTCATGGAGTCAACTAAAGTTGAAACACGGAGTTTCAGTTGGCTGAAAAAGAATAAGTCCGTCTGTAGTTTGCCAGTGACGTTTCGTCTTTATTGATTGTGACGTCATATCGCTGAAGAAATAAAAGGCATTCCTACCTAGTGAGCTTATTCTCTTGAAAAGTCATTGGGAGGTTAAAAAGAAGGTTGTATATCTCAATTTAGAAATATAGAAGTCTTCGTTCACAGTTTTCACCGTAATGGCAAAAATGTTGTCCCCATGAACCCAAATTTTGCTGAGCGCGAGTCCGTGTGTCTTTAGCAACAACCATGCCTCGACTTTTACAAAGCGTCCGCTATGGCTGACTCGAAAGGCCAGATTTTACGATGTTATCAGAGTAGATTCATGACCGACATTATTTCTGCTAATAATGTAGCAAAGCCAACATTTGTGACAATTTATGACAACCATCAAACAAGGTGCATTGTGTGGATATAGGAACAATAATTGTGTTCCTTCAGCACACAAACCCCGATAAATGTGCAAACCCCAGTGACGGATGGGGTGATCTTGGGGAAAAACAAGGTATGAATATCAAAGTTTGTCTAATATATATTATTATATACCATCAGCCCGAAAGTAGAAGGCAATTCCGGACTAGTTACACTACTATTACTACTACTACTACTAATTCGAGGGCATGTATTAGCTTCAGACTATATGCCAACTCGGGTTTCATTCAAACGGGTTGCACCTCCGAACCTGTCTATCTATCATGGCTGTCCTCAGTTCATTAATGCTATCAAGGTCTGTGTCCTTCTTCAGTACACTGATGAAAGTGGTCCTACTTCTTCCTCTTTTTGCAATTCCCTGTTTGACAAATTAGTTAGAAGTTTGCCTGAAGAGATTTTTTTTTTTTAACGCAGCAGTGAACATTTGATCAAAATCAGATAAAAATTAGGGAAGTTAGAAATCTTTGAAGTTTCTCTGATTTTGAAAACGTCATCACCTCACAATTTTCCTTTGACCATGCACAGAAAAGAAAAATGGTGGAAATTGAATATTTCTGCTATGAAAATGTAGAACATGATGTCATTCCTGACTGAACAGCTCCAAAACAACGATCAGTCAGCTGATATAATTATGATTTGAGACTTAGACATGATTTGAACCAAGATCTAGACACATTTTGTCTACAAACTATATAGCAAGTTGTAAGGCGATGACACAATTAACTCACTCATTTGCTCATTCATTATTGACTGTTCAACAACTATTATATGAAATCAAGCAATACTTTACGATGTCACAACTTCCCTGCATGGCTTTGATCCAATTTTTATTTGATATATACTGTTGTGCTTATTGTTTATTAAACTTTACTCTTTCTTTTCAGAATATCTTTTGATGGGTCTGGAATTGCCCTTTAAAGTCTACCATTGTTACGAAATATGATACTGTACAACTGCTATACATGATCGTTTTATGACACATGTCGTACTGTTTGAATATGAATTGACTTTTGTATTTCAATGATCAATCTTCAAGTATGACTGCATCTAAACTCGAAAACTATTTTTCTTTCAAACTGCTAATCCGATGACTGGCTTTCATATCGTTTCTGTGGTAATCAGTGGAAATGAACTGGGGCGGATTACGTAGTACTGGAAAGCCCACTGTCTGGACAATTTGAAAATAACAGGAAAATCACAAATGAATGATTGGCAAGAGTGTCAGGTATTTGTGGTGACGGCTCTCAACTGGAAAGCAAAATTCTTTCCGTCAGATTCATCAGCGAGGTGTCTCAACTGCCTGAATTCAGATAAAAGGAAGGGAAGGAAGGTTAAGGCAGAGTTAGGCAGATGAGGGTTCCTTCACTTTGAATGTATTCCACCTGAGAATCCACGGATTTGAAGTGCTTCACTCTTTGCGGGATATCCAGAGAAGGGGGGGTAGTGACTTTCCTGACATTTCAGCGTGCAAGTCGCCCCCCGTATCGGTTCTTATCAATGTGTGTCAAGCGACGAGAAACACGATCACGGATGACACTCATCGCCCACGGGATTATTTGTCCCGGAGCGGTTTACGGGAATTGACGAGATGGGATATGACGACTGTTTGCAGACTCCGGGAATATAAGGAAACATTACTAGGTCGCATGTTGATTAATCTGCCCTAGAATTTCAAATCGATCGATTCCCCTCTTTAGGTGTGAATCATATCGGGCGCCATGAGCTTTGAAGGACCGCCGTTACAGATTGTCGAATCAAGTTTCGCCGAGATTGCGGGAATGGAAATTTAGAATTGAGAGGTGCAAAGATTTTTCTTCACCCCCCACGCGCTCTCCCCCTCTTTCACACATACACACGCACACACACGCACACACACACACACACACACACACACACACTCCCCCTCTATCTCATTCCTCCCGTCTCTGTTTCCCTCGCTCTCTCTCTCTCTTTCCTCAAAAATCCATCCTGACATCATGGACAACAGGACTGTCACACTTTCATCGGATTTCCGCGCTTTTTCTGCAAATACAGATGTGGAGTGCAGAGCCTGCTGAGTACAGTAACCATGACGGAGTATTCACCGCCTACACATGAAGACACAAACAAACAACACAAAGAAAGTCTGTGGGGTGAGGAATACGCACACACACACACATACACACACACGCAACCCACGTGGGGGAAAGCGAAAGGAATCATAAGGGGAATGCTTGCTGCTGGCTTAGAGTAGTCAGTGACTGATCGTTTGGCGGGAATATCGTCAAAAGTTATTTCGTGACGTCGGGTTTCGTCATGCCCCGCTCACCCACCCGTCTCCTTGGAGAGCAATAAACCTCGATTGCCTCCTCAATTCTCTCTATCTCTTAACTCCATGGATGTGCTATGTTATGACCTGATTCATGTACACCTGAGGATTAGAAGATTTCCTTCTCGAGTCAGAAAGAGGAAACAGCCAACAGTGAGGGTTATCTTTCTGTCTCTGCAGAAACATGAACATTTTGTTGTCAGTCTGACTAGATAGCAGTAAGACATTTAAAAGAAAAGCAGCTTCCGAATGCTTACACCTTTACCAAAGTTGGTAGAGTAGTCCAGAAAAAAAAGCGTGTCGGAGCATTTTATTCTGGGGTGTCTCTCTTCGCTCTCGAGTGTTTCGTCCAGTTTGCCTGCAGGCGCCAGCGGAATAATTTGAGAGCGATCTTGGCGAGCAGGCACCAATTTCGAACGTGCGAACGGGGTCGCGAGGTTTCGCTTCGCAAATTCTACCAATGGTCGCCACACCAACACCGCCAACAAGTAGCTAGCGACCGCGCTGGTGAGGGCGTGGCGTATAGAGTTGTTACTTACAACTTGTTACTTACAAGAAAGAAAAAAAAAACAACTTCATCTTTAAGGCACGTTGACTAACAAGAGTAAACTCAAGCTATATAAGAGAACAATGAGAGTGTAATTTCAGAGAGAAAAATATAAAGGATTTATGACATTTTAAAGTTTTGGCTGCTTCTCAATCACGTTGAATTGTAGGAGGTGATAACTCCAGTGTCTTGTTGATTCCTATAGGTATGTGCCTAAAATATTACAATACATTTACTTTTTTGTTTGTGTGTCTATGTGTGTATCGACATCGACGAATAAGCGATTGCAGCTCGGCCCTCCTCAAACGGTAATATTGAAGCTGAGTCATTATATAATTCTAAAATAACCCAACTATAGGGACGATGGACAACCTACACACACAAACCCACACACATGCAAAGAAAACAAACATAGCCAAAAAAAAAAAAAAAAAGACGCCACACTTTCACGTCCATTAACATCCTGCATTTCCCCTTGGGCCATTTATGGAACTCGTTGAGTGTATTCATTATTATGCAAGCCATACGTTATTATCTGGCGTGAACACGGAGTGAAGTTGTCACCTTAAAAACCTCTGCCTTTACGCACCCTCATTTTTCACGCGCTGCGGGCGGATCAAATACGAAGCAAATCCCAAATGTCGGCAGGTAAAGTGACAGATCCAGGGCGCAGGGCGCCGTCAGAGACGGGCAGCCGACACGTGCGCTGCTATTTGCACAGATTTCACCGTTAATGGTGTGTGTTGGGATTGTTGCTGGCGTCAACACACACATGATGACTAGCGAGATGGACAGCTCTTTTACAAATGCTGATTCATTCCTGAGTATAGGGATTTTGCGTCCACAGAGAGACAAGTTGTATGGAACATGTCGCAACGCTGCTGAACCAGAATTTGGCTAGTATGAAGACGAAGTAGCGTCATTGCATTAATGCTGTTGTTGTCACTGTTACCGTAGTGATAAAAGAATTATTCGAAGCAGAAGTACTTGTGTGAGTAGTAATGATCCTCACAAGTAGTAGTAGTAGTAGTAGTAGTAGTAGTAGTAGTAGTAGTAGTAGCAGTAGTATACATGTAGTAGAATTAGTAGAATTAGAAGTAGTAGTAGTAGTAGAAGTAGTAGTAGTAGCAGCAGTAGTAGTAGTAGTAGTAGTAGTAGCAGTTATAGTAAAAGAAGTAGTTTCAGTGTATGGCAGTTGCCGTCATTAACAAGTAGTACTTGTTCATTTCATCTTCATGTAACTTGGACATAGCATGAATAAGAAGTTATGGAATCTACAAGTTCCCATGTTACCACCGGAAAGTGCTATTGGCAACCCCACGTGCTCATTGGATGAGATGATGACGTAATCAATCCCCAACTCTGTTAAGTTTATACACAAAATACGACCAAAAAAAAAATCATAGCGTTGGTCATTATTTTGCAACAATGTCTGTAGGTCCAATTTCTTCCCCAGAAGTCTTGAAAATTGTTTTCCATATTTTCTAAGGAAGAATTTGAGTGAACACTTGTGTGGGAGTCAGTGTAAAACATGTGAAGCGATTATTGGAGAAGCCACTTCATCTAATTTGCATAGATGTGTTCTTGCGAGTTGCAACGGATCACCACATGATCATTGTTACGTGTATTCATGTAAAACTTTACAATCCACTGACATTCTTATCTTGCATTCGATTGTTAAGAAACTTCTACTTTGCCTTATTTTACTCCTTTTGTGGCAGTCAATCTCAACATCGAATGAAATGCACACTGAGATTTTAAAAAAGTCCCAGTTCGCCGTTCTTGTATAATTTAGATTTCCAATGCGTGCTTATAGGCCGCGTGTCGTTGATAACACGCTGTTTCCATCTACTGCATGCCAAAGTCATCTTTGTCACTTGTAACCGCATGAATCCTTCCCAGCACCCCTAGCATTTCCGCTCTCAAACCATCACAGTGGCGACCCTAATTACGATATCGTCAGTCACTGCCCGAAGCAACTGCCGATGTCGTTGCTTTTCTTCCTCCTCCCCCTCATCCTCCTCCTCTTTTTCTTCCCATCCATCTCTTCTTCTTCTTCTTCTTCTTCTTCTTCTTCTTCTTCTCCTTCTTCTTCTTCTTCTTAATCTTTTCCTTCTCTGCTCTCGGATATGTCGGGGCGAAGTCATGGCGGCCTTAGCGGCTGGTTATTTATCGGCAAATCACGCCCGTGTTAGTCTCTTTTAGCACTGGCCGAACGGGGCAGTATAAAATGATTCATTATCTATCGACGAGGCCGCGGACATAGGGAAAAGGATAACGAGGCAAAGCTGAGCGACTCGTCAGCTGGTTGGGTTGATGCTGAGGGGATTCATTTTGTCCCCTCGCAGATGATGCATCGCTCGCCGCTCGCAATTTTGTGGTGAGACGAGGCCCTCCTCCCCGCGAAAGATCTCGGGAAGATTGTTATTCGCGATAATTATACAGCTTCTTGAGAGTGATGTTTATCGTGTGCAACGTTATCCCGTGAAGTCGGCCTGTCCTCTCTTCTCGCTGAGGTGTTCTTCAACTCGTTGTGTCAATAAAGATGAGAATAAGAGAAGGGGGACGTGTAAATGTACAAAGGGGAAACAGGTTGTCTATTGAGATGAGTCGAAGACACACGAAAACTGCACGGTGTATCATTATTTTCTTTAACCATTTTTTTTTTTTTTTGCATTTCGATCTGCAG